>NW_019211455.1:57785665-58036258 GCF_002443255.2 Varroa destructor | reverse complement strand
GTATATGTATATATATATGTAATAATTTCATTTCCACCGCAGTCCCCTGAACTGCAAAGATTTTTTTACATGTTGGTGGTTGTGGGGTTAGAACCACCATGGAGTCTTACCTTAAATGGGTAGATGGCCATATTTTGAAGGCAAACAAAACTTTTCCATCGGACGTCGTGCCTTTTTTACAAAATTTATTAGTTGCAGTGAATACGTACAATGGATATTGACAATTGACAAAAAACAATATCTGCAGTGACTAAGAAATTTAAGCGTGCTCTTAGAATGCCTAGAACATTTCGCACGCGGCGGCGGCGGCAGCAGCAGCAGCAGCGGTCTAAACATACCAAAAGCATCAAAACTGGGCACGGTTAAATATTTGTCCTATTACTTCGCTAGGACGATATTTACATGTAATAACTTACGATGTATGATTCGAATAAGTTCTTTTTGTTTCGTTGTTGCGTGTAGATCACCAATAAAATAGCAGAGCATAATAAACACCGCTTATCTACTTAGTTCATTTGCAATAATATTGAAAGAACGTTTGTTTTGAAAAAATGACCGTGATGTTTCATATTGAGCATTCAGTTTGGCCATTTTGAATTCTGCCGTCGTTCATACGCTGCTAGGCAAAGCTTGAGTTAGGAGAGCTTCTTGGCGGACACCGCGAGTGCGATGTTCGGTTCACTTGACCAAATCCGTCGATGAAGGCATATGCCGTTTTAGATATTAAAAGCATAGAACAAAAAGGCACCGCATTAAGCGAACCAAAACCTCCATAGTTTAATATCGCATTATTTAGGAAACTAACAGGGAATCTGTTGCTTAACGATAAATTCATGTCGCAATTTTAGAATATAAAATCGCCTGTGGAAAAACGGTCGTATCACACTTTTTAGGCTCATTTTTATAGGACTCAACTAAGTCACCTTCATTGTTTTCCCTTACTGTACAATACTTCACTTGTTAGAAACGTTTTCTAATTATGGAGCAGGGCAGCCACATCATTTCAATATCGCAATAGTTGCACTTATTCCTGTGAGCTCACTTCAGACATGTACGGCGCAGATACCAATGGTAGCCCTGGATGGTCAAAGCCTGCCTCGATAGACCCGTTTTTCAACTGAAGTTTATTATAAACGTATTGTGCTCAACGATATTCATTATAGACAGAAAATATTAGGACATATATCTTAAAATTTACGTTATTCTAGAGATCATAATCATTTGGCCTATAGTTATCGAGTTAGCTAGATATAGGAGTACCGCGTGGAATCAAACCGGTAGCCTGCCTGTAGGGCTCGATGGTCTGTGTTTGGACCTATTTCGAGGGTTTAGGCGGCGACGATTATCGCATTATTTCCTATGCTCATGTTTCCTATGTGTAGGATTCATTTAAAATACACTCATTACTTCACTGCTTGCTATTTTCCGTCAAAGTAAGTTGTTTATGCATACGTTTATATTTCGTTTCAAGGGGGCAACGAACGCATGGACATCCTTTCTGACCAGATACCAAAGAAATGGCTGTACGAGTTACTTTCTATATCATTAATGTACATTATTGCTCCGTTTCATGCTTAGTGTATTTCTCTATAGCTTAGTATTATTACAATTTAGTTTATGTGGGTTTATTTGGATCCAAAGATATTTGTGATGAAGCGTCGTACACAGACGTCCCATGGCTACCACGTGAGGTCAAAATAAGACCTGTAACTTTGAGAATGAACTTCTTTAGTTGGTGCCAAGATATTCGCTGGATCTGTCACTAGAAGTGTGGACAGAGTGCAGTGAGTTAAGTGTACTCTAAAACATCTTCAATAATTCTTGCTACACTTAAAGGGGCGGCCTACCAATTAAATAAACGTTTTTATTTTCACGCCCGGTTTTGCCGTTAAGTATTGCTTCAGCCCGCAACTTCCCAGCATGAAACACCGTATTGCTGCCTGCATAACGAGCATCGTTTATAGAACAGAGGCTATCATTGGGGGCAACGGCACTCAGCTTTGAATAACATTGTGTTTTCTAATATTCTATTTGTTCTTATTCTAATTATTTTCTAATTTATCGCTGTATCATCGACATTTTCTTGCAAGACTAAATTAAATGGACTAACATTTCCAATTTGAAAACCGGCAACAAGGACCTCGATGCTTATTCTAGCATTTCAATCGTTTTTAGTAGTTTTTTTTTCTCATATACGAAACATATCCATTAATAATCAAACAATTAACCTATGATCAAATTTAATATAAGGAATAATAATGGAAGCGTGTGATGCAATTGATTTTTAAAAGCCATTAGGTAGCCGAAATCACGATATTCTAACAGAGTCAAAACCAGTTAAACATGCTTGTCTACAGTCTGAGCTCATTTTTCATCCTATTACTTTCTGTCTCTACCACAGTCGACTATAAGTTCAATAACAAAGCTTTTTTTACTTAGCTCAACGGTGTGTGTGTCAGGCAGCAGTTATTTCTCGGAGGAAATTCGATACTGGAAAACAATTTTTTCCTCTATTCTAAATCCATCATTTACATTTTAAAGTATAGAGTTATTTCCAACAAAAAGAGTAATATATATATATATATATGCTATGTGTTGAATTGGGTGTGAAACGGAAAGCACTTCATTCAGACCCAGGAAGGTTTTGCCAGTGGAGGCAAGCTCCTCAATAAATAAACTTATTATTCATTTGGTCTTTACTTAATTATGGCCAATAGTCAATTCAATTGCTTTGTATTTACCGTAGCCGGCACCATCTTGGGTATAAACGACGAAAATCAATTTACCGCCCTCGCTTTTCTTGATTTAAAATGTGTTAGTATAAAAGGTTATATATTTTTGGTTTAGACTTGAGATCATTTTGCATTGTTTGGTCAACACATATTAAATTTTGTAGGTGTTTTTTTATGATTTGGGCAACGTTCACAGAAATTTCGTAAATATCGCAATATCTTTCAAGTGAATGCACTCCATATATATGTAACCTATAATCAAATGCAGCGGCCTAAACGGTTGGCTTAGATTTTCACCGACTAGCTGTTGCAGTTTGTTATTAAGTTAAGTAAAAACGCAAACGTTTTTGTTTGACTATTATGTTCAAATTCATCGACATCAAACGGCTAAAACGTGGATCTCGATACGTCTATCACTTAATCAAGTAACGTGCCATTGTGCGGTTATTGGACAAGCTAGAATATGGCTGATTAACGCTAAGTGTTCATTTTCCTCCTAGCATCCTTTACGTAAGCATCACTTTGCGCGAGACGTTTTGCATGTGTTACATGTATGTCAATACATGTACGTGTATGTGGCGTGCTCTAATCTCAAGTAAGTTAACTTATATATATATACACATATATATATATATATATATATATATACAATAACCGTAATATAGGCATGTATTACTTCGAAAACCGAATATCGTCTTGCTCGCGAATCTTCAACCGCACTTCAAATACAATTATGAAGGTGAACGGGATCATTTCTGTTTGCCTCGATGTAGCTCAAAAAAATGCCTAATAGATAATATTGTCAACATATCATAAATGCCTGTATTGGAGCCCTCCCAAGGAACACATAAACACGCGAACGGTATACACGTACGTGTCACGACGCTGAAGAGAGCCCATAACGCTGGGCGCACTGATGGTACCACAGACGCTAAGAATGTAATCTTATCGTCATTTTAATATGTCAATAAAAATTTAAATCATAATGCACGTTTTCTTACGAATATTGCAGTGATTCATGACAGCACTGTAGTAACACATTGATCTTCAAACGAAGCATAAGCGCATCACGATCGACGGTTTCATGTCAATCACGAAATGAACGTTGGTATTTGAAAATATTTCAGTGGCGCATTTTTTGTTCTTTTATGATAGGTACTGTATATCTAAATTACTCGTATGAGCTTTCGAAAATAATGGTTCTATATTTGTATAGAACCATGACCAACCGTTAATGAAAGTAACAATATAAACTTAAAAATATAATCTTCTCATTGTGATATATTTATTTCATAATAACGGCATGAAATGGCAAGAGGTGTATGATAAAGTACTTTATATGACAATTCTCATAGCAACATATATGATTTATAAAGAATAAAATGAACTGGGATTAACCCAATAAGTTCTAGGATACTTGCAAATTAAGCAACTGCAATTATAGCTATACTGATTTGAAAGTAAGCTTTATTTCTAGAAAATATTATGTCTTATGAAGAAAAGTGAGAAACAAATCCTTTGAAAGTAGTTCTCTGATCTGATGTGATTTGGCACTTTTGAACAAAATGAAAAGTGCCCTTGCCCATATTTAAAATTTGCCGCCGGGTTTTAGCAGGTGCCCTCTCCCAAGAAGGGTTTCGTGTATAAGAAGCGACGGTAACCGTGTGAGGTTCCTTTTGGTGTGATTCATGATATGGTGTTGGTTGTCGTACATCGCTATGGCCAATTTAAAAGACGACAATTTGAGTAGTTGGTTTCTGGGCTTGATTAGAGTTTCCGAAATAACCTAATAATAAGTTGAAGTTGAATTTGTGTACACACAATTTGAATCCTCGGGATGGCCTACGTACACTGAGCGATGCCCAATACGAGAAGCTCACCGCGTTGTATGACCTGTCTGGTTATTCCTTATTATTATGAAACTTCGATTGATTGGTAAGACAGTGCGATTCCAAATTTACAAATGTCCTGAGTTCTTGAAAGGACTATTGTACTGTCAGTATTATTAATAGTGGATTGGCCTGACACGCCGTTATAGTTAGATCTCTAGGAATTTAAAATTGAAGCGGACAATCTACGTTACTTAAAAGGATGACTTACTTGCTACTACTGAAGTAGGATGATAACCTATGCCTGATAGTCTCCTAAAGAAATTTGGTAATTAACTCAGGTAGTGTAGAAATAAATAGTTTCTTTGAATGTTTAGGTTTAACTGGAAGGTGCTATGCTGATGTAGCTATCGATGCAGCGTGTGATCGTCGAGGTGGTAATCGTAACTGAAGACCAAAGGTAATTGTCACACGTTCTTGCGTTTCATTGTTAATTTTTTAAACTGTTTTCATGATGATATTCGAAGATAGGGACATCTGAATCCTATGATTTAATATTTGGGTAGAAGTAACACTGAATTAAACAGCGTATTTTCTAGATTTTTTAAGTCATATTATAATAATTCTATGGGAACGATTTTAGATTTAATAACCTGAAATTCCCCCATATTCAGCAAGTTGCTGCAGTACGAAGCAGTCTGGATGGATTGCTAGCTGGTACAGGATTTGGAGCGCTCTTTACAATTGTTTCTAAACACCGACCTCCGAAAGGTTCGTGTTTTTATGTTGACGTCTTCGAAATTACCTTTTGCTTGCTATAACGCTGGTCATACCGCGTGGTTGTCGATGATGATTTTCTCAGATAGGGACATATGAATCCTTTGATTTTTAAATGGGAAATAATCTGATTTCGCGCAGTGATTTTTACTCAAAAACACACATATAACCGTACGATATAGCCAACTAAGGAATCCTTGTCTGCTTGCTTTTAGTAACGTCTCCCGTTGGTGGTTGCGTGTTATCTATGTGCTCCATAGAACAGCTCCGACGAGAAGTACGCACTGAATTCATTGTTTGCCAGATATTGTTGTAATGCTTACATGATGACAACTTTATTATAGAGTACTTGCTATCTGAGGAGGGATGATAAAACAATTCTGATGTCATGTTCATGAAAGGTGATTTTCACTAGCTAATATTTTAGACATTAACTGAAATTTACGTTTGTATTTAATACTGTAGCTTCCGTAACTGCTCATTCTATCTCGTCACGTCATTGACCTGGAGTCAATCGTTGTGTACATAGTTTTAAGGTAAAGTACTTTTTTAGACGTTCCTTTTTGTTATCGTGCATTTTACTCCGTAAAAAACATATTAAGCTAAATCTCGTATTATGGGTTTATGATGAATCTTTAGTACTTGCTACTCTGAGTACAGATGAGAATTTCACAACTCTGAACTAAAACTTTTATGATGGTGAAATGCTCAAGTTTGGCTCTCTAGTTCAAAAACGATAATTTTTGTCGTTTCAGGTAATGAAGGCACCTTGAGCCAGTGTCTAAAATTAAAAACTGGCCATGTCGAAAGGTACGAGTTCCATATTTACGTTTGTGTCACTATTTTTCATGTATGATGATCTGGTGAATCTCATTGAGAAGTCGTGATATCAAAACCTGCTACAATCCATTCATAAAAACCGGCACACTGAGGAACACCCAATCCATATTCCACTTATGATGAATATGAGCATTAATCCATAATCCTCAACTACTCTGTACTTTCCAATGTAGCTGCAAGGTTGCGAAGGTCTTCAGTTCCTACAGCTCTGAATCACTGGAGGTCGAACGCCTGAGAACGGATGAACGAGAATCCAGGGGAGACTAGTACTAATAGTCGGACCTAGAACACGTAATGTGGACAATAAGGGGATACGATGAATTTTTTGCTTGCAAGAAAAGATGCATCTGAATTTGTATTGTAATATGCACATCTTATTTGCATTTCAAATCACAATATTGTTTTAGTGCGGAGCATTCTGTATGCATTGCAAGCCGACGCAAGCTTCATACTTTACAGCTGTTCCTGAATACTGATCGACCTCTAAAAGGCTGGTATGTGTTTACGTTGACAATTTCCGACGTTCGCCTAACATTTAGCAGTGCCTACATAGTGTTGCGATATGATATTATGATATCAAGAGAAAAATCCTGATATGATGAGAGAAGGATGCTTTTTGCTTGCTGCAATTAGGCGTTAATTCAAAGTTCCATTTGTGTATTGAACATTGTAGCCTTTGTGACTGCTGAATTTCTATCTCGATTTGAGGTAAATTACATGTTAATTGTTTTTTTTTACATGTTACTGCGCATCTAAATTCGTACAGAAAAAAAACGTATTAGGAGAATCTAGTTCTGCTGGATTATGATGAGGCTTGTACTTGCTACTCTGAGTACAGATGAGATTTTCACAACTCTGAACATTCTTAGAATGAAACATTTCCAGAGAAACGCTTGGGTTTGATTCCCTAGTTCAAAAAAAAATTTTGCCACTTTAGGTAATGAGGACGCTTCCAAGGAAATGGCTGAAAAGTAAAAACTGGATGTAACTGTTATCAGCGTAACGTGTGTATTTTATATATCGTCATTGAGAGGCCATGATGCCAAATCTGCCATTATCCATTGATAAAAAGCGGCACACAACTAACGCTCATCCGCAATCTTCAACTACTTTTAGTTAATTGTGCTTGCGAGGCTACAAAGAAGAGAACTCAGAGGAAACCAGTAATAAAGTTGTGCCTGCGAATAATTGCAAATCAATGGGAAATATGAATAACAAATGTTCTTGCCAGAGAATAATAAAAGATTCATCTGAATTTGTATTATAAACAAACTATTCTCATTTGCTTTAAAGGTTATGTATATCTTCAACACATAAGCAGTGTGTATGAAATTACGTTCATATACAAACACGATAGCTATTTTAGGAAGTACAGACGAAATAACGGTTATCAAGAGCATGCGCGCTCAGCTTCTCCAAGATGTAAAGCAATGAATGTTTCGAGTAATTAATCGGCACCTTGAAATTGTGAAGTGATCGCATGGTGCGGCTTGAACACAACTATTCCCTAATAAAGAGTCAAGTTAATTTGTTGAGTCAAACAAAATGTTCAGGTTTTTATGAAGCTATTCGTAACGATATGGACCCTCGTTTTACGTAAGCAATTCTACCTGATTCATAAGTCTCCCGAAGTAAAGTGTAAATATATGTTACATGTATGTATAGTTTTACCCTACATTTAAATTGTGGTAAGCCAGTAGTAGCCGCGCTACACGAAGCTTTTTACATACCAGTGTGGTCATTTTGATTCCGAATTGGTATCTGTCGATTTCTCAAGACTTTGTAAGTATTAGTCTTTTAAAATAACAAAATAATTCTAAGGATATTGGAGTTCTGAAGTCTTTTAGTGTGCTATTGTATCTACCAAAAATGCAATATTACTTTTTACAAGGTACATCGACATTATCCCATTTAGGCTGTTTTTCATGCATAGCTTATTCAAATGCGTTTAATATTATACATTTATTTAAAGGAAGTGTGACAATGGCATTTGGAGTGGTATCACTATTGTAGCACATTTTAGTGTTGCTAACTGCATGCAACCTTTGTAAATTGAGTAATTTAGATTTTTCTCGTAATTGGTTAGATTGGTGCATAGAAAATAACATTTCTCACCAATTTGAACCCACAAATTAGTTAAAAAATATCTAAACGTATAAATTCAATTCCTCATAAAATTTTTTTTCAAAGCAGTTTAAAAAAGGATACCAGTCAGGTCTGTGCTTCATCATTCTCGAGGGATGACGACCTAGTCAATTTCTGGTAGACTCTAGCTTCAACCTAAACCAATAATGTGCGCTTAAAACTATAACAATGAGTGTTGCCTGTACAGTGAAGGGTTACCCTATTTCACACCAATTTCCCAAGTCTGCCGATGTTGATTGTCATCCTGGTATATTTGTTTATACTGGTTGCACGTGTTTGCAGACGAATTTATTCTTCACCATTCCTCTACATAAATTTGCTATTGTATGGGAATCTCCGTTGTTTAGGAAGATTTCCGCTAGGTGAACCCTAGAAACCAACCAAAACATCATCATCGTACATATGCCTCTGTGATTTTATGCGTTGCCAAAAATTGCTCGATATCTTAAAGCCCGCAGCTGATTGTTCGATGTGCGAAAACGTTTGCCGGGGTCGACCCCAAGTGATATGTGTTAGCGTATACTTGAAAGCATTTTGTCGCTAGATCCAAAGGCATACAGTAATCCCTATCTGGGAATCACCGGTATAATCTGACCTAAGCTATGGCGTTCTGTGTAATATCTGAGCGCAATTTCAACCGAGTGATTTTTCACTGCTAAGTCGAATCAGTAAAATTTGGGCAAAAGTTTCATTTGAATGATAAAAACGACTACTAGGCAGAAATTCACACTCGGTTTAAGTATTATAGTCATCTTACAGTTAAAAGAAAATACGTGATTGATCTAAAACGAGTTGAAGAAGTATGTGTAAGTAGGTAACTAACAAGGTACACGATTTCCAAACGATTCCCCTTATAATAAACCAATATGTAATAATTATATATATTGCAGTCGGGTAGTAACTGTAGCCACCAAATGTACTTAGAAGGAAGTTTGAAAAGATCACGCATTACGCTAATGCTATATTCGGCAAACTGCTAACTGTGAACACTGTTTTCAACTACATATGAGTCAAAACTCGAGCTAATTGCTGCGGCCATTGCGATTTGCAGGTAAACGCAGTTTCGCCGCTCATCAATATTAAATATAATGAATGTATTTATATTGCCTCTGACGAGGACATTTACAACGAGTTGCCGAAGGACGGCTAAGCCAGGTTATTTTTTACACAAGCTGATAGAGCGCGAAAAAAATATCGAAAACAAGATTGTGGAGCAGGAAAACAATAAACTTACCACAGTTAAGAGATTGCCGCCTGAAGCGAATAGGCGTCAACGGGTAAGAAGGCACAGATCACCACCAACGCTTTTTCATCATCTACATCTATTATTCAACTATTTGCTTTTTTATTTACTTACACTTTTTGTGTGATATATGTCGTAGATAAGACTCGAACCAGCGTCTCCAGGGGCAACTAAAAGGCTTCACAAGCAGCGTCAAAATGCCGACTGTTTGGGAAAGAAGCGCGCACTGGCAAAATATGCAATTGACGCGTAGTTGAGTAGATCGACACTTGAGTTGATCTATGTGCAAAATTTTAAACGTATTTTAAGATATGGTCAAGTAATTCGTTGGGTTAAAAAACACATTTCAGACTTAAATATTTCTCCTTTTATTTATGACAGGTTCTGAACGCGCTGTACATGGAAACAATTACGGGCGTGCTTGCTTCCGAATTTGGAGAGCGCCTATCAGGTTATGGGATTACGGTGATTGAAGTTAGGATTAATTTTGAGCTCACTATTGTTAACGTTTATTGGATATGCGAAAGCGACGTATGTACAGAGAGCGGCACTGTCGAAGTTGCAGAAGCCGCTGCGACGCTAAAGGAAATTGCGCCGCAGGTAATGAACCTAGGTGACAACCCTAGCTGAATACAATACGATTATGTCGTACAGCAGTTTTTTCCAACCACTTATTTTACACATTAGTGGCTTAATAGTGTAACGGCTTTATATACTTGCATATCTGCTGTTGACGTGTAAAACAAAGACTAAGTTCAATAGCATGACGTTGTAGCCTAAGTGAGCACGCGTGCAACGAATCTTCGCTTATTAGTGTATGTGCTGCTTCAGAATGGCTGTTAGTAAATTAAGCGGCTATAAGGTTTTTGTGATGTTTTTGTTCGATACATGCCTAATATTTGAGAATTTTTTTTTAGATTCGAGCAGAGCTAACCGCCGTGCGACATATGGGCGTGATTCCAAAGATCCAATTTATCCGTTACACTGGCTTAGACAAAGGAAAAGATGTGATTTCGGTACGTTATATATTAGGGGCGGACGACCAACATCTAAAGCTATTTTAGTAGGCTAACAGCTGAACCGGATGCGAAACTAAGAAAAAATCATAGTTAAGGCAGGGAGTGGGTTATGGATTAACTACGAGTTACTTATGAGCAGAAATGTATAAATCTAGAGCTTTATTAATGTGTATATATATATATATATATATATATATATATTATCCTGTAATGATCGGAAGCACCATGTTGATTAGCCGGCCACAAGAATGGTCCAAATTCGTTTGATATACCTGACCAACAGGTCAAGTGTAGCACAGTTTGTTGCTACTATTGATCTAGCTTAGAATTTAGTGTGCAGCTAGTGAAGTCGACCTAGAAAGTAAAGTCTGCACCAGACAAATAAGATTCGTACTTCTCTGATACGTAAACAACACATTGTGACATTTGTATCTAGTTCTCTAAAACAGTTACATACGGTGTTTGCAAGCCATTAGACTTGTCGCAGTTTCTTGAACCTTCTAATCTAACCGGGTAATTTCAAATAAGTTGTGAAACCATTAGTGTAGCATATACCCGAGAAATCGTGCGTTTTTCCGTGAAGATCTAGTTGTCTATAAGGCAATCACTCAGGGAGACAATCATTAATCAACACATTCTAATAATCACTTTCTGAATGAACAACTCATTTTAGATACTGAAGGGATTACGAGCTGCTGGCGAGGTAGAAGGTGTACAACCGGCAGTTCCTGTACAAGACAATATCTCTGACGTGTATGGCCTTGACCGTACAAAAATTCTTCAAGAGCTGAAAACGAAATGTGCTTTTGCCGACGTTGATTTAGCTGGTAAGCACCTAAACAGCTGCTATATTTTTATTAGTAATAAGCGTATTCGGCCAGTTTTTGTTTCTTTTATTTGATACGTGGAGACTGTCTGACATAGTATTTTGTGAACAGGTTCTCGTGCGACAATATAATTGTATTTGAGGGTACCAAAGTAAAGTCCTTATTGTCGAAAGAAGCGCCCTAAATGAAAGCAATTGACCCTTAGAGATTTTGTGACGCCATTTACTAGTTTTTCGAAGTAGAGTAGTATTTCCCTACAGTAGTTTTTACAGTAGTATTTCGAAGTCGAAATACTACTGTAAACCTTTTTTTCTTACGAGCTGCTATAGGAATTAATGGTTCTGGAATGAAAAAATTATCTTCGATCTGTGTTCAGATATCTGAAGATTTCTTCTTGTTGATAACATGAGATCGCTTTGTTCTAGGTCGTGTAAACGTTGACATAGATCTTCAAAAGACAATTTTGAAAAAGCTTCAAATGAAAAGAGTCCAAAGAAAGAAGGAAAACGTCCTTTCGACGAAGGAAAGGGCGCGACTGGAGAGAGAGGTATACGAAGAGGTGTTTCTTAAGCGTTGAATAACTTATAAGGCGTATACGTTTATAGAAAAATAAACGAATTTTATTTCAAGTAGCTGAGTGCTTTTCTTTTTTACTTCTCCGCAAAATGTAATTCACTTGAACTTTGAACAGCACCACTAGCATTATCAAGGTAGAATTACACAGAATGTCCAAAAAAAGATCAGCCCTATGAAAGACTGATTGATGGTTGACGGTTTTGAAAAGATATGTATTTTTGCAATAATTTACATTTAAAAATCAAAGAAAAAAATTCTACACGTTGTCATGGGAGTATAATCCTGTATTTTCAAGCAGAGTATGGCCTTTTGGGATCTCAATGGAGACGAACAACTAGATCTTAAAATTGAACTTCATGTCAAAATAGAGCTGACATCACGTGGTGCACTCATTTATGTTTACATGCGTCTATAGGTATATAATTATTCATTAGAGTTTTTGTCGTATTCGCTATATCGGTCTAATTATATTTTTAGCAGTTGAAGGACACGCGTAAATGCCGTTGCTTCTACTTAAATCGCGTTATTGCCCTGGATGGAAATCAGTGATGACCTTGCAGTAGTTTTTACTTAATAAATTTAGGTAGAAAGGTACAATTGATAATTAGGCCAAATAAAAATAAAGTAGTGACTCGGAGATTCCTAGGTAACTAGCTCAGGGATATATAAAGATTGACCATTTACAGTGACGGTTTTTTCTTTACTCAATATACTCATACTATTATTGGGAACTGATTGATAAATGCGAAATGCCAGGCATCTTCCCAGTGCTACGTTTCTTCCAACTCTGCTTAGATAAAAAAAGGTATTGTAGAAATTCGACAATGAATTAAACCCTATATTGATAGTAAAGCTATTCTTCTTAGCCGTAGACGTCAGCATTGCCTTATAATATCATTAATCAAAGTTTTTTTTTTTTTAATCATTTTATCATTTTAACAAAGTGACAGTGGCATAGTAGCAATTTTTCGTCGAAAAGTCGTACTTAAATTTCAAATACGTAGACAACCAACAAAATGTATTTATTTGTTCGTATTGTGGGGCCTTGCATCACAGTAATGATGATCAGGAGACTCCTAGAACAACTAGACAGGTGTCACGTGTACCATTTGAAGAAGTTTGATTGTTAGCACTTTTCGTAGCTTTTTGTACTACTTGTCTATGCTTGAAGAAGTTTTAAACATAAATAACGGTATGAGCTGGACTAACATTTAGCGGTTCTGAGAAGGCAGAAAAGTAGAAAGAAATGGTGAACAACACCTTGTCGGCAAGAAACGCACGAAAATGAGGTTGTAGTCCCGATGTAGGTCTTTAGTGGCGAAAGAAATCCGGATAGGTACGTTTGTTCTAAATGGATACATAGGCTAATGCAAGAGTAACAATAAGCGCGTATTTAAGTTAACAGATAGGATACAACACAAAGAGCAGTGGCAAGCCATGCACGTCTCTGGCGCAGACAGTAATGACACACAAAGCTTAACATTCTTAAATGAACAAAATAATTATAATTGTACAATACAAATCTTCAAAATAAAAAGTGCAGAAAAAGTAAATCATATGAAACCATTTGAACGCGTCAATTTTATGGGCTAAGTATGTGAAATACGAAGACAATGAGATATTCGATCAATATATGAAAAAAAAAAAAAAAAAAAAGGATTTTGAAACATGTTAGAACAAATTGTGAAGTTCTAAGAAGTGGAGCATACAATTATGGATGTCTTAAATAATCTTTGTTTACAGTCAGAAAAATTAAATGAAGCAAAACAGAAACTAGCAATGTAGAAGGAATGATAGTTGCGTAATAAGTAAATTAATATACAAAGTCACTTACGATAATGTATAACAATGCAGTAGTGATTGCTTTTAGGATCGATCGTAATACACATCGACTGTGCCTTTAATCCTTTATATGTATTTTCCAGCTGTAATTGGCTAATTAACAGACGATCTAATTCGCTCACAGAATTCATCTCTATGATACGGTAATGGTGTCCATTAGATTGTTTTCGAATACCAAAACAACTTAACAAATGTTTGCAGACGTTTATACGCCTATATACAGTTACAACAATATACTGATAACCTCCTAAGGTAAGAGATAAGATTGTTCTCAAACCTCTCTCGCCGTCAGCTGACATAATCTTGATCACCTAGTTTGATAAATAGAGTATATTGTTGACCTATAAGGAAGAAAGTTTTATGTGGATTTCTATATGGGTGATCTCATACTGGCCTGTTGAGTCTGTTTTGTATCAGTGAGCAAATGCTAATCTAGAAATAATACAAGAAACCATCTTTGCTGGATTAATTTAGATGTGGGTTAAATGAGGCGAAACTTATTTTGCCAGCTTACAAAGATCATTTAAAAATGGTTAAATGTCTAATACATATATCTGTTGGTTGAAGAAAGCCTTGACAGGATCCTACATGAAAATGAAATATTAATCCATTCATATTTAAGAGTTGCCTAATCTATCAGCATCATTCTAACCTACTCTTTAGGTCATTTTTCGTTATATCTCAGTTGTAAAGTCAGTCCACACGGTAGGGGCTCGTCGCGTGAGGTCTGTCAATTGAGAAACAAGAATTGTGCTAGATAAGTGGGTGAGGGCTTTGAAGGAGTTGGCACAGTCCTGCAGTTTGTTTACGGTTAACGGGATCCTATGGACGACCACAGAGGCATCAAGTCCTGTGCTACCACTGTGTGGCCACTTCGCCACTACGCTGTCGGGCTGTGGAAAGGGACAAGCGTCGAGCGGAGTGCTCCGGAATGGAGCTGCTTCAGGAGCAGAATGCAGACGATGGCCGTGCTGGGGGCTTCACCGTCTGTGTCACTTCAGAGTGTTGCTTTGGTGTGCGACAACTGAAGCAGTAATAAACGACTGTCGCCGCAATACGGATGTAAGCAGCAATAGAGAGCAAAGAGAAAAAAATCACCGATACGAAGCCTGCATTTTCAACTCAAATCGACGATCGTATTTGGTTTGTTATCTTGTTCTACTGGAGTGAAGGGTTCGACGCATATGCACAATGACTATATCTGAACAGCGTGCGTGGATCGTCCGTTCTCATTTTGTCTGTCGAAACTAAGCAGCGTTGCCCTGAGTAGGCTTCGTGTTAACGGAAAAGAAGCAACAGATTTTTGTGCATGTCTAAACAGGGTGATGATATGATAAGATTTTAGTGCGATTTACCTACGAAAACGCTTTGAACGCTTTCAAGTTATGTATGAGAACGCCTGATTTGAAAATTAGGATATTGCACAACACCGTCAATAAAAATAAAAAAAGAGCATTCCATCGACACTAAATACATATTGTTACGGAAAAATTCTTCAGTGGATGCAAACAAACAACTGGGTTTAACGCTCCTCATTTGAATAGTTGGCAAAGAACTATCATCGAATTCAGTACGATGTGAACACTAAGCGTTAATATCCAGAAGAAAATCATGCCAAAAGTGTTTGTTTATAGCTACAAAGGATCGTGTTTCAAGTGATCGTAGCCACGGGGAATAAAGGGGCTTTAGAAGTATATTTTTTAGTGGATATTGACACCCACTGGATTGGCTGATGGTTAATTTATGTGAACTGAGTTATTAAGAGTGATCATTGAACAGTCAGAGTGTCTGCGTCGAACCAAAACAAGTAAATAGCAGAACATAAGTTGGTTAAGTGAAACCACTGGAGTACACACTCTCACGGAAAAAGAAAGAAGCAAATTCATCTTTAGCGTCTTCTGAAGCTGTCATTAGTTGACGCAGATCGATAACAATATTAATTTGTCAATCATGTACGTATATGCAGGTTTTTATTTTCGTAGAATGCAGACAAAATAACGAGTTATTTTATTTGAACGAGAGCACTTATTTAAATATCTAAAGATCGTAAAGAGCTTTCAATACCTACGTAGATTCACAGCTCAGTAAAACTTATGTATAAAGAAGGAATAGACAGCAGCACTGCAGTCCTTAGGTACTATGAGAAACCCTAGCGGATGGAGTGAAGGGCTAACTTCGTTATTAACGATATCATATTGAGCTGAACCAACGGATATCGTTGACTACGGCCATCAGCTAACTGTCGAATGGGCAAATTAACCACTCGGCGAGATTTAGACCGAAGCCCCAGCAGAGTAGGCCTTATTTCCACAGCATTCCAACTTGCGGTTCTTGCCACGAATCGTTATTAGCTATCAGAAATGGATGCCCGTCTGAAATGAGCATGTGCAGGAAACCTGACATTGACGAGAGTCGACCTCTATCTGAGTCTAAGCTGAGAATTAGCGTCTATTCAAGTCACGTTGGCAAAGCGTTCAGTGGTTTCGCGACAGATCGGGCTTCCGTATAAACCACTCAAAGATAAATATATGCATCCAAAGCTTCACGATGATGGAACAGAACGATGGAAAATAGTGTAAGCCGGTAAATGCTTTATTTCTAAAAGAAGACAGTGTTGTGAGGTTCACAAAAAATACAATACATTCTCTTAAAGAACAAAAGAATATTTGAACTAACGTAATGGCAGCATTAGACGATGTTTTGCTTTGCGCTACTACGTATACAGTGTGTTGAATTGACAAATATAACGCAGTTTCTTAAGGCTGAAGAATTTTGAAAGATTTTGTTACCAAAGACAACACAAGTTCGTCGAAAAATGTTAGGGTTGGTTTGCTGCAAGGCGAGCTAGTGTTTCAGATAAAAAAAAAACGCCATGAATCCAAGTATACAATGTATTGCTACGTGGTCTAAATCAATGAATGAAGTTTGAAGGGCCAATTCGAATTGTAAGTGAATCAGACACGGACTCTAGCTAAATTGAAGTAGATGACCTGCGTTAAAACAGGTAAGGCCTTAAACCAGAATAGAATAAAGAAACTCTTGAGATTCGATAGACTACAAGCACGGACCATGCGGATACTAACCCAGCATTGAACTTCGTAGTCAGCGAGCCAGCACATTAAAGGCAAGTCTCTACCTAAATCAAACATATCATGTTGCCCAATCGATCTAATGAAGATACCGTAAAGTTATGCTGTCCAGCTAATGCAGCGTAACGAGACTAAATAACTCTGCTAATAAAATAGGCAATTGCAATTACGTGGTGGACTCTGTTAGATAACAGAAACGCGAACTGCAGTGTGTGCGAGACATATTGAAATATATGGCTAGTCTTTTGTCACTTTGCGGCTCTCAGCTGCAAGATATGGTTAGGCTAGCACATTGTCATGGATTGTTTATAGAAGAGGAGCCACATCGACGAAGGTACGCTCGCAGTCGCATATTCTTATCTATGCATCATTAGTATTAAGCAAACGATTCCAGTTCCATTCCGTACAAAATTTGTACCTCTCCCATTTAAGTGACATTTATAAGGCGTTACAAATTTTTCTATAAGTTAGATAATGCTATTCTAGGCTCGAGCTCATGTTGACATTATAAATTAGGAATCTTATTAGCTACTGCGGAGTTCTAGTCTTGTGATATAGAACGTCGAACGCTTTAATCGGTCGTCAGGTTAAAAAAAGTGTTGATTTGATAAATCTTTCTTTGATAAAATAATTAGAGTAAATAAAAATTATTTCGTTAAATATTATAGGAATTGCAACATTCAATACGATATTGTATTCTATTCTAATACAATTAGCAAGTATCGTAACTGGTGTAGGAGGTCCAAGCAGAAAGCAAATACTTAGTTCGATCGATTGCTTCAGTACGAGAAATCTTGAACATGCGGTGACTCGGAAAGGCCCAGATCTTCATATCTGATCGAAACAGAAATAGCAAAGCTGTTTTTGCCATATTATGTTCTTCAACACTTCCAGCTCCAAATACCTAAATGAGATTTTTGGGTTAATTGGAGTTAATAAATAGTCTGGCGGGTCAACAGATAACTCAATAACAGCTTCTGTTAACATCGTGTTTTTCGAATTACATATCTTACCCTGAATTCTAACTTCAAAGGTGGTTATGCCTTGTGGCAAAAAACAGCAGTTTTAACACATGTTCGTTCGTTCGTTCGTTTTGCAGTTCTTTTGGCTGACAAAACGGAGACAGTGACCCTGTCGAATAAAATAGGTTTCCAACGGTCTATAACCTTTTTTTCACTTTTTCGTTTTACGCCTGGCATTTAGGCCGGTGCTAAGCATTACTCCAGGAGGCTAATTTTCAGCGGCAAACGAAGTTTTTCCTGCCCCGATTCGAACTGAACGAGAGTATGTAACGCCTGACAGGCAGCACACAAAACGATAGAAAAGAGAATTGCCAAACGAAGCTTTGCATTACTTTTCAGACAAGCTATTGGAATGGAAACGAGGAACTTATTCATACATATTTCCCATGATACATACCATATAGCTTGTAGCGTACGGCATTTACTATGCGAATGGAGTCAGTTAAGCTTCACTAATAATAAAATTAGCTAAATTCATACAAATCAGCTTTCTAAAAAGTGTCGGGCACGGCACGTATCAACACGATAACCTTTAGCCATGTTAAAATATCCATCAATGTAGTATACGTCGAAGCTGCGCCAAAATCGCACGCAATTCACCTAAACAGATCGAAGAGTGGCTTGAAATCTTTACTGCCTGCCGTGTCAGTAGTCACACAGCTGCCTAAAATCGAAGGCTTCAAGATAACTGTAAGCAAACGGTAAACATGTCAGCGATTTTTACTGGGCTTTATCATGTCCATATCTACCTAAAGGAAACATCTAATATTTAACTGGTTCAATAACCAATTAGTTCAGACGGTCTCATTTTTTACACCATTAGCAAAAGGAAAATAAACTTAGCACAAGTTCTGAGGTCATAGTCAAGCATGATCGATCATAGCTTGCCGAACATCCTCACTGAGTTACATAGCCTTACTTTAACGAAAGGCTAACCATTAAACTTCATGATCACCGTACCGTACATTTGAGAAGAACAAGTTTATTAGGAAAAATAAAGCCTCGTTCAATTGCTTTCCATTAACTGTATCGCATTTCCGCGTCCACCTGGCGATAGATTTCAAACTGTTTTGTTTTTCAATTATATTAAGCGTATCTCATCTATGTCTTATTTACAAAAGAATACTAGCCGCATTTACACACAGCACTTCATATGCTTGCTATTTATCAATAATATCACTTATAGTGTCACCTATATATATCATCACTTGTTTCCTCTGGAAGGCAACGATAAGACAAAATAAGAACACCAGCTATTAGTATGTGTTAATATTTTAAAAACAGCAGAGAAAAGCTGTGATCAGAAAAAGGTTGCTAAAATGACGATAAGTCTGTTCATATCAAGGTACCAATTATACTGACCGAAAGATCCAATGGCTGCGCAACAAAGCAAATAAAAGATCTTTCATGGCAAGGAAGTTTCCCCACATTTTTCTACAATGCGTCTGTCTGTCCTTGACACCTTAATATATTCATGGATCGAACGATGAATCAAATGAATAGCCTCATTTCCTCTATTGCAAATGCACTGAAAAGGCCACACTATTACACTTTAATAACGAAGTGCATGGATCGATAAGGCGTAGCGATGTAGTAGATATACAGTGTTTGCGACTGCGGATCTACACCATAAACCTTTTAACAGGACCACTTCCTTCGTCCAGTCCGCGTCGAATATTTGTTTCGTTAGTCTTGCCAGAGGCGCTGGTGAAACGAGGTCAACGTTCTGGCCTTACAAGAGAAAAAATCTCCATTCGTTTAATAGCGAAACATAACTGCGAGTGTTTGTCGAACGAAGTAGCAAAGCTGAATTTGTGTCGATTTAGTCTATATGTTTGCTCGGTGCAAAGTGACACGATTGCAAATGGGCATGTGATATCGTATAGCAATTGGATAGCATCTTCAGCCAACGTGAAAAGCTATTTTAACAACAAAAAGCAAAGCCTGTTGGTCTCAAGCAAGGATCTTATTCCTAGCCTGCAGTTAAGATGACACGTACGTCTACCTAGCTTGTTGATTCACTATGTTGGAGTATTTACAGAAAGCTGTGAACATAATGTAATCGTCTTCTCCGAAGAACGGTGAGGGCTGCTCTAAGCAGTTGCGGTCCCATTGTCATTTGCCGATTTGCCACTTTCAGCCAATGGCATCATCTTCGCTGAACTGCACAGATGAAATCTACGAAAGAAGGAGATCCTAGATTTGCACAAAACGAAGAAGCTCATAATAGACGTTGCTTTAATAATGTTATTCACGTTTTTATCAAACGTAAATAGTTGATTGCCTGTAAGCGCTACCGGGGGGTGGTTAACAAGTAGTCATTATATGAGACATTATCCTTTTGTGACAGCCCCGATTTTCTACGAAACATAATATAAATTCGTAATAAAAGTCAGCTTTGACTTCCCTCGTTCACTCTGTGGTCAAGGAAATCATCGATATAAATAAACATCAGCTTTGTAGGTCACTGTTGTGTCGTCTATGCATCCATAAGTTTGATGCATCTAGCTCAAAAAGGCCTTGTCTGGCAGCGTACTACATGCACTTCATTAAAAGAGATAATCGCTGATCGTTTGGCAGTTCGCTGTTCGGGCTGCCGAAAAACCACGCTCGTTTTCAGTAGTCTCACAAGGATTCTACAGAATTTAGATCTGCCAAGTCGCTCATTACGTATTAGAAACTTTGGTCCATGTTAGGGATTAATCCCCTATCGGAGTAATATAGTGGACTTAACGTTTTCGATCGTAATGATCTAGCGTATCGCACAACCTTTAAACGGGGCAAAATAGATTTCTGTCGTTGTTCAAACAGTTTTATGAAATAGTTTATCATTGATGCATCTTATTGGGGCCTCACGACCTTATTGTTCAATTCTCATTACGAACTTGTTACTAAACAAATATCGCATATGATAGGGCTATATAACATCTATTCAGAGTTGTTAGCTGTTGCAGTATGTCAAGGTGTACATTAAACTCTGCCAATCAAGCAACTTTAGGCTGCCGATCGCCTAGAAACCTCGTTATAGCGGCTATGACTGTCGTCATTTTAGTACGTTCAAACTCAATAGACCCTTTTTCGAACGCGTCTGCCACAATACACTTCGATACGAGTTATTAACTTTACGAAAAAGTTTATCAAGATAGTTCGGTATTTTGTTTTCTGCGTGTCGTAGCGGTTTCGCTAAGTTTTATGGTCTTGCCAAAAGATATAGGGACATTCGTTCACAGGACTTGGTCATGGTTTATCGAGCACGTTGATGAGTTCCTCCTATCGATATTTGCATCTGTTCTGGAGATTTGATTATTAAAAGGGGCTCGAATACAGCGATGGGCGTATTAAATGCATAAGAAATATCATTAGCGGCAAACGTTTCGCCATTAGTACTTTAAGTAAGGAACAATCTGTCTAGCTCAATAGTGTGAAAAGTGTACCTAAGGCCCTCAAGAGCCTTACAGTGTTTCTGTTACCAAACAAACACGAAATTCTAAATCAGTCCATAGGTTTATTTGACATGCGTTTAGAGTCTTCGCTCTACTGTGGGTCTTCCACGAACCGCTCGAAACTTTTAGCTTCTATTGGCAACTACATGTAGCATTGATTCCGAATAAATTAACGGGTACACTTTCCGCAATAGCTAGAGTCATCATTGGGATTCCAAAATACATGGCCAAGTTATGACGATGTAATTTTTTTCGTAGAGAGAACTGCCTTCACTAAAAAGTTGTCCGTTGGTGGCTATTGAATGAGGCGAACCTAATTACCACCATTTGTATACCTATCATTCAAATTAAGCAGTTAGATCAACACTTGTGGAAATAGTACATTCTACTACAGTACCTACTGAGAGAATCAATAGGAAGGTAAACACGAGTTGATGAGCTTTCAGTGCTCTTGAATCGGTGCATTTATTATTTGCAGGTCTGTCCTTGCCGGGCTAGTCATGCTGGCAACTGCTTTGGTGGAATCCCTTGCAGACAAATCATGTCTCCCGAAAAATGTGTTACTTCCACTGGGGTGTCGCTGTTACAGTGGCCCTCGGATAACCTGCAAGGGAGCAAAAGATAGCTCCACCGTCGACCAGATTGTGAAAACAATTGGAAACGTAGCTCTCAAGGTACACGACTAACCGAATCAAGTACTATTTAGCTGGAGTTGGACCTCGTATACAGTGATAGACACTCGTAGAAAATCTGCGCCATATAATAATGAAGAAACATATGGGCGGACTTTAAAACCGTAAAGCTTAGTATGATTAGGACGAACTCCGGCTTTATAGCACCGCTCGGCAAGGACCTTCTCTTCCTTGAAGCCTATTTTGCATGCACCTCATTATGTGATTCTAAATGTTTTTCCATGATGTCTTGAATAGCTAGATGTAAATATTTAATACGTATTTTATCGAGTGACATAAATGAAATACCCTAATTTTATCGTAACGCTGCGCCTATTAGGTACTCCAAAAGAGGTTTGAATAGCGTTTTGGAAGACATTAACAATGATCTGAATACAGGAGCTGAATTTGAGTGAGGCGACGCTAACATCCCTCCCGACATCGGTCTGCGAGGTCAACGTTGAAGAATTAGTTTTGAGCCACTCAAAACTAAGGAGTTTGGGTCGTCTGACCAACTGTAATTTCTCCAGCTTCTCATTAGATAACACGACCATCGAAAAAGCCGACAAAATGTTTCGTTCGCTTAGGTTGGTATCAGATGTTAATATCCGCTAAGTCGACGATATTGATAATAACATCTTACTTTAAGTACAACATATTAACATGCTATCCTAACCGGGCTATGCACAATTTGTTCACAGAGAAGTACCAGCCTTAATGCAATTGTCATTCCTACGCATGGAACTGGATCTGAACGACATTGGCCAACTCTCGCATCTATTGCAGCTGAACTTCTATAAATGCAATTTCACACTTGGTAAGCAACTAACATATGCTTCTAATGCAAAAACTTACTCTACGTTGATATACTTATATATTAAAAAACTATTCTCTGTCAGGTAACTACTTGCGTCCGCTGAACAGTTTGATCGAGCTACAAATTGTCGAAAGCAACATTAAGAGCATTATGCTTAAAAGAGACCAGTTGCCAGACTCACCCGACGAACTAAAACTGCTCAGAATTATGTAAGTTATTTTTTTTCGAAGTTTTGTTGTTATAATTATTACGCTTGTTCAGTGCCCTGCAATTTGTGCTAAATACAATTCTGTTAATAGTAGTTCATTGTAACAGCTAGGGAAGCCGGCCACTTCAAATCAGATCGTACGCTTTATCCAGTTTTAGTTTTTAAATGAGTAATGAGATTACGTTTTACTGAGGAGTGCGACGTTCTAATGAACGAAGATCACTACGGTCTATCCAAGCTTTATGGTGTCGAAACAGGACACAGCCTGCTGTTTCTATTTGCAGAAAAATCGCTATATTGACCACATAATTAACATAACAATGAAAAAAGTACTTTTTATCAAAATGAGTTTCATTTTTTTTTAAAGCTTCTTGGTGTCACTTTGCACAGGGATACGGGATCTTAGTACGAAGACCTTAGTCATGTGTCTGTATATTAGAAACTCAGGAGTGCTTCACATATGCTGAATGCATCTAAGTCCTGTTCAGTTTGAAACCTCGGAAAGTACATTACAGTTGAGGAGTATTCTAAAGGACAGACACAGAAACTACTAACGATTATTAGCGCAGAATATAGCGCTTGAAAACCAAGTGTAGTACCAAGCGTCGGCGGGCTACTGAATAAAAGGACAGTCGTACGCTACATAATGTGACACTGAGCATGCTTACATCTATAAAAAAAAAAAATACCATTTTTTGGATTCCTCGCTGCTATGCGTTGCTAGCATCTTGTGCTTATGAGCAACTACTCGCTGATGACATATTAAGAACTAATGCAGTCAGCGGATATTCTTAAGCTTCCAAATATCAACCTATGTAAACACACATTTTATCTTCTTTGTCTGCTCGATAAGATGTACATCTCTTGCACTGAAAGTTTAGCAGATATATAGCACGAACGATAACCATACGTTGCATTTTCAGAGGACTGGGTCTCCATTCACTGCCTGAAAATTTACTAATGGGCATGACATTACTGCAGAAACTGGACATTTCGAAGAACCATCTTGTCGATTTGCAAGAATCAGGGTTCATCTCCTTCCATGGAACACTTATAATGCAAGGTCTGTAAATCAATGTTAAAAATGTGCAAACGTATTAAGGATGTTTTTTTTTGGCGGAGAGTCTCTCCTTTTGAGTAGCGCACAAAAATCATGTTCCAAGGGTATTTGAACGTGCGACGGATGCCACCTTTGCCAATCTATTACACTTGGCAACAAAATTTGTTAATCTTTCTCTCTCTCTCTCTCTAACTTATCCCCATTCTCTCGCCCCTTCACTCCCTTTTATACTTTCTCACGAGACTGTGATACACCGTATTTACATTGGTAATTCATCTTTGGTACACACAAAAATTCACATTTTTACTAGTCACCGCCACAAAACTACGAACCGACGATGGCGACGCCGCTTTCTTTTACAGTGAAACGTAGCTCTCATGAAGCTAAGTGCCTTCACTGGCTCAGCAAGAGTAGGAGACTATTCAGTGCCTTTTGAATACAATGTCTAATCTTAGATTCGATTAGCTGCAAATAGCCATGTTGATGTTTCGATGGGAAAGTAACATGGCATACGACGATTAAGATTAACTCTGTTCTAGGTAATCCATGGCACTGCGATGATCTTGTGTGGTTACGGCGCCGAGCGGCAGCTGGATCAATCCGACTCTTTAACTCGGGTCGGGTTGCATGCGCCACCCCACCTGGCACTCACTTCGACCAGATACAGGTACGTATGTGCTTAAGGTGTTAGGACGGTATAAGAGAACCTAAGGAATTTGGGCTCCGGACAAGTACGTTGTAACTACAAGCGAGAATATCAGAAAGATCTCATTATCAATTATTCTATACTTAGGACAACCTGTCTAGATCTTTATAAACATTATTCTTGTCCAGTCTGTTTTTAGGAAAATCTTGGGCATCGTCTCTTACTTCCTGACCGATTCTCTATTTAGTCCTTTTGGCGCTTGTTTCATCTTACTTTGTATATACACGTAAATGTTCCAAGTACAAATCTATAAATTGGTTCATACAAATTCTAAAGTTGCACTCAATGCAAAATTGTGCAGCTATCCTTTTCAATGGGCTGTTTTTTTTCTGTGATCATCAATTGTAGCTACCGAAAGAGTCTCAGGAGGAAAAATTATGGAAATCGCCACTCCACCACATGGCGCTTACTAACCGAGGAGACTTTGGATTCCCTATAACGCTGTGCTTCGTCGTCGCAGCTATAGCAGCACTTGGTTTACTCGGACGGGTGGCTATAAAAAAGAGACAAACAATAATCGATATGAATTCTAATTCACTCTGCGTGACAGAGAAAAACAACATTGCCAGCAGCATGGAGTCGGTTCAAAGTGATACGGGCCGACTTCTCTAAATATACGAGCGGACGTTGAAACGCGTGATATGCCCAAGTTTGCTCGTCCTATACACACATGCCGTAAACGTGTCGCAGACGCCGCCTTGTCATTAGTAGCAAACAGAAGCATTTATCCTCACTCCTGTAAACAACACGTGTGTTACAATAAAGCATTAATATAAAAAAAAAATTAGCATTCACATTTATGTTAACGTGCACGACGAATTTGCTCATCTAGTCCTCGACTTAATTCAGAGTGCGTTTAGGATCAAACGTGCTGAACGAAATGCCAGGCAACGTTCAGCTTCCGAAAGTTGCAGCTTGTCCTCGTACCGCTGTTGGTCGTAAGCTATGTATCGTTGTTGTCTAAAATTAGTGTACGTTATCATTATTTTGTTATCGTTCCATAATACTAGATGCAGCAAAATCGCAAATTCGTTTGAAATAGGCGAGACGCAATTCTCCAAAACACGGGGAGCAATGGCGTTTACTTCAACAATACTGAACCGTCTTCGAAGTGCTACCTGTGCATTTGGGTTAACACAAACTATAAAATCTCTTATTGTGTTCTACGGTGCAGAGAGGATGTCATATCTCGCAATGAGTACGACGAAGAAAAGGAGAAGGATAATGCGTAAAGATCATTGATGGTTCGCAATAACGCGTGATCATTCAATTGTGCTTAGTTTTTTTATGACAGTAACTAGCACTTCTTGTAACATTTATAGACTTTTTTTTATGTAACGTGAATCTGTTCAAAATAGTTGGCTTGCCGCAAAGGCGTCCCGCCAGGGTCACTTTGTACCAGGCCAAGCATTTAACTTATGCATGCTGTGTATCATATGGTCTATATGTATCATATGGGCGACACCTATAAACGAATGTTGTACGGAACAGAATTGTATTGACAGATTTAGCGCAGATATTGGATAATCTTTCGGTGGTAAGCAGGCGTACAGTTGTAGATAAAATTGAAGTATTCGACTACATTGGGTACTCATTTAGTGTGGTCTTAACAAAAACATTACAAAAAAATGTATTACATACAAGTTTCGTACAAACTTAAAAACATTGCATATTTATTATAATTAGACATATAAATTCGGAAATCGGACCCTAAGACTGCCCTTTTCCTCTTAAATACTCTGTCCCTATCCCGTACACCGACCACTCAGTCAGTTCCAGTCATGAGGCAGTAAGTGCAATTATAATTAACACCAACCGTGATTGTCAAAGTATATAGCTTTAGTAAGGAACCGTAGCTTCATGTGATATAAAGAATTATTAGATAGGAAGGGTCATGACCTGCTCATGACGGTTTCGCAAACGATGGACGTTGAAAAATAAATAAACTCGTAGCAACTCCTTGATTGCCTTACTACGAAGCGCTCTCGTATTGTTGGGGTAATCACTGTAGTGACGTTAGGCAGAAAACTTAGAACAGGGCTCTAGGAGAAGATGGCCCAGTTCTACATCAAGTTATGAACCATATTGAAATCCTCGCAGCAGCCTTTAGAAAATTAAAGAAAAGTAAAGAAAAGTTCCCGCTCAATTTCATTGTTAACATTTCACCATTGAATAATAAATAATCAAAAATCTCAAGAAAGTTTAGATATTCTTGAATAATTAACAAAATCAGTCATTTTAATTTCCTCCGTAATTATATAAATTTCGATGCGACAGCTCTAGCTGCTTGGTCGAAGTAAACAATATCTATGTTTTTCAGTTGACTAAGATTGCTTTTATTGATTGCTGAATTATGTTACGCTGACGACTCATCTCATCGAATTTTATATTACCCATTCAATTCCAGACGACCTCATTCCTTTATAAATTCGCGTCGTTTATTATCACCTCATAAAGCGCCAACCATAGGAGAACACTTACCGATTCAATATAGTGTCTGCTAAATATTTAACCCAGAATCCTGTTGGATCGCCAACGATAATTAATGGATATAACCAACAATAATTAGAGGATACCACCTCGGTCATGATATAACTTAGTTCTCGGAAGGAATAATGCTCTACCATCGTACATTCTATCAGTCACAGGACATATCAGATTCTTAAGCTGTAAAGAGTGTTACCTTCTTGTTTTTACTGCAAGAGGTTCAAAAAGGTCCTCTAGGACAAGGCAGGATTAAGCTACAATTACTACTAGGATGTTTCTTGCCGTAGAACGAATGAATACTCCTCCGAAGTTGTTGTTAAATATTTACACACACCACATTTGCTATTTTTATTACCATCGCCTTGATCATTCGTCGCGTCCCTTTAGATCATCATCGTCATCGTCATTACCGTTACATCAGTTTTCATTGCTACTTCGATCCTTTGTTGTTATGTACATTCTTCGCGTCATTTGCTACACGTCTGCTATCGTGTTAACGACACCTGCGTCCATGTTGATCATACGTTATGAGATATCTATGTACATAGACCACAGTATAATCGACTGCAGTAAGGACTAATAGATATTGTTTAAAAAAAAAAATGTGATACAATATTTGTTTGCCGTCGTGTGTGTCATATATGTATGTGCTACAGTGTGAAGCATGTATTGTCGTTCCGACTAGAACGTAATTAACGTGTTAATACGAGCATATAATAACTATTTTCAGCAAGCAAATGACATGTTGGCGGGTTATCTTGGGTTCGATCCAAAATTCACTTGCATCTAGCTCTGTTTCGCGACGGGACTCCTCTGTACAATGTGGTGCTTGAAACTATACAACTTCAACACTTTTTCGGAGTACGTATTTTCTAATAGATATAGCTCATCACTGTATCGTGCAAGACACCGCTTAGTGTCAGTCAGAGCTGTGATCTATCACGCAGGGTGTACGCGAAAATACACTCAAACACCATTAAAAAATAATGAAAAACAGTCACTGCTAATACGAAAGGTCGTTAAATCGACGGCAGAGCGGAGCTTCGCTACACTCTAGGCGTATAGCAACGGACAACGAAGACCCTCTTAAAAATTCATTACCGCATCGTCCCTGCTATATATTCGAGTACACAGAGTGTAATTTTCACCCGTGGAACCAGCATTCTAAACAATGGTCAGTAAAAAGCATGAATGTCTACAGTGTACGTAGATAACATTGTCTGCCAACAAAAGCTGCTCCGTCAACTGATACAATCGAAACGGACGTTTAACATCCCGCTTGGTCAGATTAGCCGAGGGTTAACCTAGGAAGCTGCATCAATATTAGATCTCGAGGTCCTCTTAGGACATACGATCTAATTCGGGCGGCGACGTCCAGGTCGAAGGTTATGGCTCCATTTTGTCATCGTCCCGATCCTTGTTTGCTTTTGCTACGAATTTCCACTATTCTGCCGCACTCTGATCGTAACTGGCCGACCCTGAAATTTTGTGAAGATAATACGGAATAAATAATACCAGTTATTAATACAAGATATCAGTACGGAATTAAATGTTATCTCTCATTACAATCATTCTAGTACAGCATTCTAATTTGGTCAATGCGAGTTTAAGCATGGTCTGTATTTCAAAACAACATGTTAAACTCATACCCATGTTTGTCTTATAATGTGTGAACTTGTGTAAATTAGAAAAAAAAAGTTATTTAGAATTTTATTACAGCAGAATAACGTTTTGAAGCGATATTACCGAGTTTAAGTGCTCATCGTTGTAAGTGTTCAGCTACCAACGCATACCAGCAATAGTACAACGGTACGGTTTTCTATCGCATTTATAAGGAATTCCTTTATAAATAATCTTAAATCTCACTGAAAACTGCATAAACTGCAGACGTTATAATACCAACCCATTTGCAATAGCGGAAATGGCCTTGATTGAGGTTAGAAGCTACCATTTATTATCTGGAGTCGTAAACGCTGTCACAAGGTACCTCCACACTGCTTGGCTTATTGTGTTGCTGAAGGGTGGCTAACGGTAACCTGAGATATTAATTATATAAATATTAATTAAAAATACAATTGATGATTAGGTATTACAAAAATCACAGTGTATATATAGAGTACTGGTATATATTTCGACTGCGTGCGAAAATTATACTGCTTGAAACTTTTCAGTCCTTAGTAGGACCTAGAAGAAAATACTGTTTATTATATACAAACAAAGAAAGCGTTGACCTATAGTAGAATCCCAACAGACCGTTAAAAAAGTAGGTTAAGAAATGTGTTGGTGTACTCTTTAACAGCATCTGCTGTTCTGCTTTTCTTTCCACTTAAAGGCTGATTCTTTTTCTTTTCACTGCAATAGGTCTGACTGTTTTTCCGACAGTAGTTTTACGAACCGTGGGGAGTTGGACGTCGAATGTCGACGGACTGTTTCATAATCAGCTTCGCAGAGGATTCTGTTCTCATGTAAAAAAAATCGATCCCCAACGCAAAACCTGAAACACGATAATTACATCACAGAAATCTTCGGGTCAGTAAGCTTGACGCTAAGTGTCAAAGAGTATTCACAAGTAAAGGCATTCGCCGGTGTCATTCATAATCGGGATCCTTATGATTGGGTATAATCGAATTATCTTCAGGGCTAATTCCGGCATCGTGTCTTGCTCCTACCTGTACAGAAGTTACTTTAAATAATAATATTTCGATTTAAACACTAAAATTATTCCATTTTTAGCTATATCGCTGAGCCGTTGCTTTAAATAATTCTTCACATGGATATAGGTTATATCATAAACGTCTTCGTACGATTACGAGTTGAAATGGCGGTTATGACATGTTAGAACATACGAACTGCTACTATAACCCTTACTTCGAGAAATTAATAAAGTAGATGTCGTGAATTTTGCTTCTTTAGTTCACTTTCAGCCAAATGAGATGAACATGAGGCAGTAAAGGAACAGTTGCTGCTGTTGCTGCCGTTTTGTTGTCAGCGATTGTTGTTGTTACTGCTGCTGCTGTTGTCAGCAGCGTCTCCTTTGTTGCCGTCGCATTTAGCCGAATAATTAGAAAATTTCCTCTACACTAACGACTCCCTAACGAGGACTCCTCTATATTTTTGCAATGCTTCCGTTCATTGGGTCATAGGCTTTCAACCAATCGACCGACCGACCGACCGACCGACCGACCGACCAACCAACTGCCAGCGGCGAGCCACGAAGCAGAATAACGAAAAGAAGTCGAAGCAGCGAGAGCTGGTGAAGACGCCAGGCAAAAAAAGGAAACTCGACTGGGAACAAGGGCCAGGGTTTCCATCTACTATGTGTCCTTCTTTCGTCATTGTACTAATTAATCATACGGCAAAGACGAAAAGAACTCTCACAGTACCCTCTACACTTGACTCTTCGACCGGGCCGAGGACGGAGCTTCAGGAGCTGAACGGGACGTCTGTGGTATGGGGACACTCGCTGCTCGTTTGCTTCGGCTAGGACGACGAAGAAACCTGCAGAGTTCGCTCGGTACATCAAGAGACAGAAACCCAAGCGGTCCTTGATCGACCAACAGGGGCCATTCTGGGGCCTGGCTGCCGTCTATCGGGAGCAGTTCATCGGGAGAGCAAAATGGAGACAGAGAGGGATGAGGAAATTGCAGAGCCATGGGGGAGAGATGTTCGACCCTCTTTCTTTCTTTCTTTCTTTCTTACCTCCTTAATTAATATCATATCGAAGCTGGCAGCCTAAGCAAAACAAGATAGTTAATTACATGAAACACTACGAACTTCACGATTCGAGTGCGCCATCATTACTGCTATATGATGATAGTGATAGTTATTATTATCGTACCTTCAGCTATCACGATTCCTAGTAATCTGTTTGGTTCGTGACGTGCACAATTAGCGATAACAATGAGATATAATTTTACGTCTAAAGTTGAGGGTTAGTCCGAAGTTTCTTTTAAGTTATCGGGACCGACCTGCTGCCGCTACTCAACAAGCTGATGCGTGTGAATAATATACGACCATCCTTTTTTACAAATACCCAGTCGCTGGATTCTTTTAATTAATTTTTCGCGCATGATCCGTGCGTGTGTCTACATACCGGATTCTACGTTATGAGCTTTCTTCGTCTAACCAGAAACGAGTTTGGAGCTTGGTCGACTGAAAACTAAGATCTGAACCCTGAAGGTCTGAAGTTTTTTACAATCATATCGTAAAATTATTGACTTCGTTATTCATTACGACTGCCTTTGCAGATTCTGTGTTTTTGGTAAGCCTACTGCGTCCGGCCATTCATTGTCCATAATTAAAATACCCCTATATTAGGTCGTAGTCATTAAAAAATGTACCTAAATAGGTATTAGATAGCCCGAAAAAATGAACGAGGTGGGCATTATGAGCAGGCCGATATTTTCAAAGAAATTTTCAACTGCTTCCTGGAGCATGCAAACAAATTACATAGAGCACCATATTTAACCCTATGTACGAAAATGCAAAATACAATTTCGGATAGAGTTTGAAGAACTAAGACGCTTTTACATAGGAATATATAAATCTTTTTGATAAATCTTCTATATCTTCTAAATTGATAAAAATACCCAAAAAAGCAACCTTTGCTCGGGTTTACATTAAAGGCTATGGGAAGGTTTTTTATATTTTCAAAGTAAGGCTAACTTCTTTCAGGCATGTCTTGTTTCCATCATTGAACTTCATCACGGCCAAGTATACCTGCAGATATCTCTTTAAGATGAGGTTTCCATATCTACGTTATATAGCCTACTGGCCGTTCAGAAGCATATAGTAGATTATATACGACTAACTCATGCTACTAGGTGTATATTAAGCATTTTTTCACACAAACAAAACGCTAAAGTACGCGGCTGGCCTATAAAACTAAAACGAAAGCGGCTTACCTGTGGTTGCAATGTTGACAGGCGAAACAGTCAAGGTGGTACACGTTACCCTTTACCCGCATCACCATTTCGAATGCTGGAATTCCCTTTTCACAGGCACAGCAGTGACCTGTAGCTCCAAACAACCTAAGTGAATGGCCAAAACAGTACAAGTCACAAATATCTTAATTAATCACTTCTTGCCCGTGGCACGCTGGCAATAACCAGTCAACGCCGGAACATTGTATTTAGAACACTTCCTCAAATGCTTATATGCGCGTCCTGTTAGCATAGAAAATAAAGATCAAGCTTGATGCAAATTTCCTATATGCGAAGTTAACGGCTATCATCTGGTACCGTTACCTCGTCCAAGAACAGAACCGAATCTAGCGATTCAATAGGAGAATACTATAAGTTCGTTTAGCCTGTATTTTGTCAATACATCTCCGAAGGGAATCGAACGTTGGAGGAATGGGGAAAAGGGAATGGAAATCAAACCTGCTGGCTCGAACAGTGACCTTGGAAATGTGACTAATTAGACACGAAATCTGCACGAGCCTATAATGGATACTCACCGTAAATAGTCCCTTTTGCAGAGAATCAGATTGCTTTTCGTGTATAACGTACTTCCTACCTCTCCTAGCCGGCATTCGCAGCAGGCGCATTTTAGGCAGTCTTCATGCCAAAATTGCTCTAAAGCTCTTAGAAGGTACCTGAGGGTATCGGAAATACAAAACATTAACTCAGAATAACTACTAGGTGTTATTCTGGGTTAAAAACTGGGTTAATACAATTGATTGAATTATTTGCTTCTATTGCGCAGTAGGTTATTAATCGATCATTACTTCCGTTAACTGCTTACTACAGATCCAAGAGCAGGCTGATCAACGGAAGTGATCTGCTCAGACCATGGCAACGAATCTGCAAACTATTCTCTGACAGCTCTATACGCGTATATAGGTGAAGATTAGCATAAAAAAAAAAAAAAAAAATTGCTATGAACTATTATGTTATGAACATAGACTATTTTTACCTTTCTCTAATCGGATTTTGACAACCCGTACACCGAAGTTCATCGCCTGAAATACAGAGCCAAGAGATTAGCAGCGACGTCAGAATAATCTTTTTTATATTACATTACTTTTATACACATGCTTCATATTTAAGACTTCGCATGCCTTCAGGTGCCTTGTCTTATATAAACAAGTGTAAGCATCATGTAAATGAAAGCTATAAAAGTTTATAAATATATATATATATATAATAAGGACACAATTTCCAACAAGTAACAGAGAGTCTTTAACGAGGATTGCTACAGGGTGTTTCGCCTAAATATTGAAACACTGAATCAGCTCATGCGAAAACATTGGGCAAAAGCCATCGCATAACCAGGCGCATTATATTTTGTTCCGTGACATGTATGTAATGTTTATATAGACAGTCGCTACTAACATGTATCTGTAGATCAGAAAAAATTCGCTTCTACGAAGACTCACTTACCCGACGGCGCACCGAACGTCGTTCCCGTCCCAACCCCGCTCATCTGATCGATGCTACCGTTCGTACTCCTTTTGGTGAAGAGCGTCACGGCAGTGCTTGCAGATCCCCTGAAGCTGGACACTGAGACGCTCCGTGCCTCCAAGCGACAAACTTCCATAGACGACTGAAAGCCGGGGCGCGCTAAATCGCGGCGCCACCAGATTTTAGCACCAGTCTCGCCTCCAGGAGACCCCGGCACCGGTGGCGATGCGCCTATCAGTAGACCAACTGTTCCGTTTTCCGCACAAGCGATTTCCGGCTTTCCGAATATTTTTCAAGATCTTCGTCTACTTGGCTTCAGGCTCACCTTGTTCGGACCTTCCTTCTCGCTCTCTTTTTTTCTCTATAATCTTTGGTCCGCTTCTGGAGTGTTTCGATACGACGGTAGCCGATCTAAGCAATGATATCCTCCTTTTCGTAAGACGATCCGACCTGGAGATGTGGAGATATATTTATAAGTGGATAGATCCAGTTCGTCTCGAACAGTTATCTGTTATGATATTGATAATGTATGAGCTACTGCAGTGGAATCCCGTATGGTCACTTATAGATCTTGATATCGACTGATGCCCAGGCGGTGTTTTAGCCGCCTATTTAAGTACGTGTTCCCGGACAGCCCCTAAGAGGATAACTATTCACTCCGTTTGGTTTGGTCGTACGAGCTGCTTGCAGACGACCACCCGCCTAATCTATAAAATCAACGTAAATAACAAAAGGAAGTATTGATGCAGATTTATATAGTTGGTATTACTGTACCACTAATTGTAACAATAGCTTTAATCAAGAACACTTAAGAAAATAAAAAATTGCTATTTACATACTGTAGATTTGAAAAAAATTACCAGCGATATCCGATAGTTGTGAACGCGCAGGGAGCGGACTAAAACGCTATCGCTATATGGGAGCATGCATATCTAGCTTCCTCTGAATCTGAATTTGTTTCGGATTCGGCTCTCGTTTAACATAACAGTATCGATGAATCGACTAGACGCTGAGTATAAAGGCGACGATCACTATGATTATATTAATTTATGTCAAAATACAAATATCAAGGGAAAAGGAACATAAATGTCTTCGACTATTAGGATCCCCTCGGCTACATATGATCCTCACTTGGCTCCTGTTTGTTTTTGCTATTTACGAAAAACACTTTCTTGTTTACATTTTTTTTTATTAAATTACAAATATAGATAGTTGCTAGTTATAAACAAAAACAACAGTACCGTGATGAATATCAAGACATCAACAGCAACCCTCGTTAGCACTCATCCCAGCGGCCGTGGAAATCGTCGTTCAGCATGAAGTTAAAGCGAAGTCGACATGAATCAATATGACAAGAGTTGGACAAGGAGCTCCGAAGTAGCCGCATCGGTTGCCGAGACACGTCACCAACTAATGGCACGTACACAGGTCCAAAAAGGCCAAGAAGCATCGGTTACATGGGCGTCCGAGGAAAGAATCCAGCCAACGACGATGTAAACGCGATTGCAAAATGCTCGCGCAAATGCTTTCTGCTAAAAATGATCGCCCTGGATTGAGCAGCTAAGAACAATGAGTGGAAAAAAGGGGCAAACTGGAGGTAAAAAAGAAATCTAGAAAACAAAATAACGTCAGCTAAACACCAACCAAATGCTGAGAAATTTATCGAAGTACGCGTTCGCGCATAATGTTCAAAATAGCATGAAGAGTCGGGTGCAAATCGGTGCGACGTGAAGAAAATACAATAGAAGCATAGATACAGAGTAACAAAGACGAATTCCGCCCGGTGTCAGCAGTCAATAGGCTTTTGATGAAGTCATTACAACATGAAACGAGGTAAATACGCCTATGCAGGCGGGTGGGAGGGCAGCCAGCCAGCCAGCCAGCAGGGCAAGCAGGGAGAGAAAAACGTACAAAGCCAACTTGCACAGTTTTGGTGTGACTTATACTTTACCGGTATGTCGAAGGTTATTTAGGAGAATTTCTGCAAATGTGGAGTAATTTGAAATACCCGAACAATGGAATAAAGCCGAAAACCCAAAGCAGAACGAGTAGTTGAGATTCTGGCAGGGAACAAAAAGCTCCAAGCTCTCGTTGGAAAGTTGCAGATACATCCCCTTGCCCGTGTAGCGGATCTCAGGAGAGCCGACGTGAAATGACAGCGACTGCGATTCCAGGACGGAAGACACAACATGAACACGCAGTGTAACGAAAGACAAAATCATATATTGATACACACAAAGAGAGCGATGAAAGAAATTTCCTTCAACGAAAGTCTTGCAGCGTAGCCTATCAACAAGATGGCCCTCAACAAGAAAAGGTGCATCTCGATCTAACAAGGGGTGACCCCCTAGCAACCACGGCAGTAGCATAGCTTCGAAGACAACTGAAGATCTTCGGGTTGTTGTAGTACGGTCACTGAAAACAGCTAACGTACTGCTACCAAAAGTAATGCAATTTACATAAAGTACCTGAATGCTACAGATGATTACATATATAAGGAAGAGGATTTGAAAAATAAGTTTGCCAACTCTACTAGACATATAAAATGTATGAGGAGCGAATTATATTGAATATAATCAATTCAGTCCTGTCGTGTGCTCAGACCCTTTATCCCTACAAACGAAGCTATATCTCTAAAAAAAAACCACCGGCAGGCGTCAAGAAGCATTTATTTCTTAAAGTTGGTTGCCGTTTTCCAAGTAGAGACTCAGCTAGGAGCTGTCATATATACTTATGAAGCACGAAGATCTTGACCAGGTAACGCATAATGGCCAACATGATCTTTCACATCTGGATTATTCGAGGAAGAAATTCGGCGCTCCAAATCGACAGAATGAACCGTTGGGCCGGCGTATGATGAGCTGGAGATAACATACACAGCCTTTGCAATATTTTTTAAAGGTTGGATAAGTAATATAAGAACATTGAGGACGCGAGGGAATAACAAGTCTTATTCTGTCTGACTATAGCGCTCTTTATTTTTGTTTCCGACTCATCGAGTAGATCGCAGAGGCGGACGACTCATTACGAGAATACTCAAAAGCATTTTATTGTATACATTTGTGTACACTAAGAAACTGGGAAGCAGCGAGCCCTGATCCCAAATATAAAGACAAATTCTACTTAAAAATATGTGCGGAATACATGCTTGACAAGCCCGTATATTCCTAGTGCTAATTTTACTAATTACTGTGTCTTAATTTTTCATTTGTTTGTTCCTTTCAATAAGATCATATAATAGTTCAATGAGATTTTTGTTAGGTTAACAAAGCATAATTAATAATACTGACAATAGTCATGTCCCCGCGTCCTTTAGTGCTATATTTTATGTATTCTTGGTCCTCTATTTGATCTAATACATTTTGATAATTATATAAACCTTGTATTATTCAGATTCCGTGAAATTTTCCGCGGAAGTTCTTTTCGGCTAGCTTATAGATCGTTTGTCCCGAAGACTGCTCCGACGTTCAGATCTCCCCGACGTGAGATAGACGCAAGTTTGTAAGTCATATGCACTTACACACTGGGGTAGTTGCACGTATCCTTCTACTAATTCGCAATTTGTCTTGCGTAAACGGGCCCTATACATCTTTGCACCAACACGCATTTCAACCACCTCCTAGATGGCGGAACAAACGAGGCTTCGAAAGTGTCCAGTTTTTGCCTTGAGTTTATCCCCCTGCTTGCTCTTATTACGAATACCCTCATAGTATACACTAGAGATGGTAGTAGCAGTAGTCGTAATACTAGCAGCGGCACCTCTTGCCACTTTTACCCTTCGTTTGCCTTTTTCTTATTGTGCTTTAGCGCGAGCACGTGCGTCATACTGCCGCTGTTGTTGGTCCATGCGCAATTTTCCTGTTTGCCGCTTCGCGACACTCCCCAAAAAATTAATTAAGACGACCGACGAACCGACCACGCGCACGGACACAGCTAAAGAATAGCCCAGCTTTGTTGACATTGCCTGCTTGCCTTAACGACAGCTTTTGTGCCAGGCTAAGGTCCCCTTCCGCGCAGCAACGTGCGCGACAACGAGGTCCCTGAGTTTCGACAGCCTCCTTTCCCTCGCGTCTGCCATTCTCTTCGGATTCGACTTCCGAAATCATTTCTTCTACCCCTCAGCCTCCGTAGCATCAATAGAGCTTCCCAGCGCCTGCTGCCTCTTCGGACTGACGGGCCAGCGCCGTCGTTCCCAGCTAGTAGCTCAGCTCAGAGCCAGCTGTTGGGGTCCCGAAGCAACCCTCCGGATCTAGCAGCTCAGCCAGCACAGCCTCTTTCGGCTCCCGAACGCGCATTCGCTTGCGTTTACCGCCTCTACTTTTCCCCCTCCCCTTTCATCCTATTCTTGCGATAGTCTTACTCGTTTCCTATCTTCCATGGCCACCCTCCCAGTCACTCACATAATTAGATCCTTCCATTTTTCCATCCGTCCGTGTTCGTTCGTCTTCTTGAAACTCCGTCGTTTAGCAGTACTACACCGCACCACCAATGTTGTAATATTGTGTAGTATAGGAGCGAGCACACGGCTAGCCATAGCGCGGCATTGCAGCAGCTGTGACCCCCGTGTCTCGTGTTAGCGGCGGTAGATGCCCAGCAACCTGGGTTGTACTACTTAAGGGACGGCCAATCAAGAACGCCTTCTGGTTGGACTATTAAGAGAATAGAGCAGTGATACGATAGAAAATGATAGCCGAACTAGATGCGTAGATGGAAGCAGGAAAAGATGTTAGACGTAGGCGATATTTTCTAATTCATGTTAGGACACGCTAGGAAAGTACAAATAAGAGACGCCTTAGTTTAAGAAATACACATAATCGAGGAACGGTTCATTTGTTAAAATAAAAAAATTGCTAATAAGGTGGCAGTTGACTGCCCTGCGGATCAAGTTTTGATTTTGACTTTCATTAGCATAACCAAAATTTGCTATGACTTGTAGCACCAATATAGCCGTTATTGCATTTGATCGATGCTGTTACCACAACTGAGGGACTTGTTTATTAAGAATGAACCGTCACATTGTAGGAACTCCTCAATTAATTGGATTTGCATACGCCATCGTAGTCCAGCGCCGCACTGATGCAAGCAATCGCCGCAGAAGATCTAGGAACAGCCCATTTTCACCGCAGCTCATTCACGGGTTATTTCGATGCTACGTGGACTGTCCTGGGCCCACTAGTTTTCATAGCGCTATATCCCACATATTCACGCAGATGTGCGTCTACGTAATGGGAGCAATCACGCAAGGGTGACTAGTGACAGCTCTCAGACATCTAGCGAATGTGCCCAGACGACCACAGCAGAGAAAAAAACGCACACAGGCAGACACTGAAATAGACAGAAATCTATCGTCTATGGTGGCTACTTTTAGGAACAGCGTCTGCCTGGGGTCAAAACGGGATGTGTGCGCAAAGGATCCAAGGGACGCAATTAACGTCTCATTAAGACGCCCCCTATTAAGCAAGCGCATAATTACTACTCAGCAGACCCTGTACCAAAGGTGTTCACTCAGGATAGGCTAGACAAACATCTTTGCAATAAACATTCACTACGTGTACCTTGTGCTTTGAAGTGACTTGAAGTGAATTCAAGGTAGAAGAACAAGTTATGAAAAAGGTACGAGTCAACGCTATGTGGCAAACACATAGAAGGAGATGTTCAAGAAAGTTCTATAAATGAGTCAGGAACGGGCAAAGACAAAGCTTTAGCAGCGACAGCTCCGGCGACCAACTGTCATACCGTGATTCTTCTTCCGGACTAATGTGTTTCGTATTTGAGACGGTCACGGCTAATGTGTTGAAATTCTTCAAGAAATTGGGGTTCGTATCTATTTGAAAACCCCACTGTATCTTCCCTCTCTTTTAACCCCGTCGGATATTAACGCTGACTGTCATCGTCGTTTTCATTCATATTAAGTGAAACTGCGCCTAGGAGGCATCAAGAAACGAGGGAGCATCGGCATCACCAGGATTTCACTTTGTTGAGAGCTGGACGCCACACGGAGAGTCAGAGCGAAGAGTCTATCCGTGAATTTCTAAGAGCATGCACTCTTTTCTTCGCCTCCATCATCACTATATATCAGTTGGCTTTTGTCTGATTAGATCTGTCTGCCAGCGATGTGGCACCCTTTAATTTTCTCATCAACCACTCACGCACAGCCCTCGGGCAGCAGAACGCCCTTCAAGCTGAACTAATCAACCCAGTAGTAGGATACCGTAGTAGACCTACACAACCGTGTGACGGGACTTTTGGACAAGCAACATTTTGCTTCTGAAGCAAGCAAAACTATTTTGATATTGCCAAAAAAAATCATGCGCGTAATGGATTAGCATACAAATGCTTTTGTGACGCGGTCGCATTCGCCGATGTCCATGCACCAAACTACAGTTCGAGAGAGTTTATCAGTGATGATAGCCGTAACAAAGATGAAGTACAGCTAATCCTTATGGAGTTACAGGCGTTATCGCGGCACGATTGTTTTTTTTAGCTAAAGCATAGCCCTCTGTTAGGCCAATTCTGGCCTGAGTGACTAATGATATTAGAAGATATGTATTCATAGAACTAATATTATACGTTACAAAATGTTCTGACTAGATCTGCTACAAAAAGAATCGTAGAAAAGTTTGCATCTTTTTGTCGGGGCGCAATATTGTACGGATGATTCGCCACTTTGACGTTGCATCGTATCGATATTTGAAGCGAAAATAGGATACAAACAGGACATTCAGAGGCTTGTTTCTTTCCCTGCCTCTCCCTCTCTCTCTTTGGGCTAGTGGTGCTGATTTCCACTGATGGCATTGTAATAGATAGATATTGTTCTTACGACTCTCTGAGCAGTCACTAGGGGGCGTTGCTGTTTTCAGCTCTATCGTTTTCGGAGTGTTGTTGCTCTATTTCCATGGTGCACTATATCGTCGTTGGAACTGATATATCGCCGGTCTTTCGTCTGTGTGAACCTTCTATGCGAAACAGAAGGACAGAGAAGGGGGGGGGGGAGGGGGTACAGCCATGTGTAAGGCGCGACTGCTAGCAGGCCAAAGTTGGATGTAAGAATCATACGGGGAGGCTTTCTGTCTGCTTTCATATCGGATTTGGACATTGACACCTTCTCGCTAGGCTCATTTTCTGTTCCTACAGTGCTTGTCCTATCGTAACCTACTGTATCAAGCTACGATCACAGGCGCTCGAACAGGAGGGAACAATTTCGTTCACGCAAGATTGTGATGCAAGCAGAAAGAAAGAAGGGGGTACAAAGAACTCTATAAATGGAACCCACTTAGGGGCACAATGTTTGCATCCTCGTATTCGTCCGGCGTGATGCGCAACACCTTGTAACAGGCCTTGGCCGGGAATAAGGGCTGTGTGAGGTAGTAGCGCTGTTAGTGGTAGTTGTATGGCCTATTGGGGGGATGAATCGCCTTTTAGGTTACCTAGCAGATGTAGACAGCCTTGATTGAACTAGCTTGAGTAGAGCGTCGTTGGCGTAATTGATATTTGATCACATTTTCATGTACGAATATTTGGACTAACAGGACTCGTTGGTCGCTTTGTCAACATCGGATTAGTCCTTTCCTTTCCTTTCATAGTCCTCTAGCCTTCAGGACCAGCTCGTGTTGTTATTCAAGTGGCCTGCCAACTGTCCCACTACTGCAACACTGGGACAACAGCTTACAGTTGCCAATTCATAGCAGCGACGCTGCTACCGTTGCTGCGACTTCGATCGCTGAGGTTGGTGTTGCCTTCTTGGAAATGAGAGCGCCCTGTTTTGTCTGTCCTGGTTTTTTTGCTCCTCCTTTCCGCCTTTATCCGTTGCCAATGAGTGGGGTGTATCGCAAAGCCCTTTACCAATCCGTTGTATTGACAGTGCCAGCGCGTCCTTTCGGCGACGGCGGCCGTGCCCTATTTCTGGAGAAAAGCTTGCCTATTGGATTGTTGGTTTGCAACAGTGCAGACCTATGCGTCATGCCGACCTTTCCGATCGATGGATAGAGAATTTCCTTTCGCTATTACTTCTACTGCCACATCTTCTAATGGTGGGGACGCGGCGCGCGGAGCGACGACAAAGGGTGACAATAACAACAGACCCGCCAATACCAACAAGTTAATATTAAAAAAGTGTCATTGCTTTTCGCTCGCTCGGCCACTTCCTGCCCTCCCCGGTTCTACGCCCCTTTACTGCAGCAGCCAATTCTATAGGGTCTCGCCCCCTTCAATGATTACTACTGTTATTGTGTCCTGCTGGCGCTATCAACGACCGGCTGCCGACGAGATTACAACTTCGGCGGCGGAGCCAGCAACCTTCGCAATACTATTTATACGATGCGACAGTGTTTAGCAGTGAACCCAGCCGGCCAGACTGAAGTGATTACACTGGCGGACACAGCTTCGAAACTTATATCGACAATGGGACTGGCTTGTTTGCTTATTACAGTAAGCGCGACCCCCGTACGAACCTATTCTGATACTCTAATATAGCCGCTACGATCCGAGCTAGGTTCACTCTTCTCGACTACAGCCCTCAGTCATAGCGCAAACCTCAATCCTTAATCTGACTTATTAATGAACGCCGACACGGGGTCGGGCAGCTTTACAAGACTGGGATATGCTGGTTAAAAATATGCTCTCCTGCTGAAAAGGTGATTCTGCTAAATGAAATGACTCTAAAAAAATTATCTTATTTTTCATCAGTACAAAGCGATGTACTAGTTGAGCTTATTATTAGATTTATATCGATGACCTAAAGAAGCTGGCTGTCGTGGATCAACATTCAGCCCCACGATCCTAACTAGCCTAACAAAATTACAAATATATATAATAATCACTTATGTAGGACATAGAACAATCTAACGTCCGCTATTGACGCCAAGTTTTTTGTTTCCAATTCAATGTTCATTTTCGACTCTTCGCAATGGTTGATGACAGCTTCAATAGAAGCAGGCAGCCAACTAGTTTCGGCAATATATGTTAAGTAGAATACTGTAGGGTAGTCCCTGTACGTATGCCATCCTCTTTGTTATCTTTCTATTGGGCGATCAGCCTCAGGACAAATTGCGGTACTGACCCCTAGTCGGCCTCGCAACACGCGCTAGGTAGACGACTCTTCACTTGTCATGGCGAGTGTCAACGTCGTCGACGTCGTTGCTGTGCCTCCGTTCGGCCAGCCGGCCCCAGCTAGTCCTTCCTCTAAACACCTGACCGCAATCATGCCCTGTCACCGCCAGAGCAGCTCATCAGTAATCTATCTGTCCACTATCGCGTGGTGGCGTCTTCTGCGGAACCTTCACGTGGAGGTCGGGCTGGCAAAGGCTGGTAGCTCGGAACTTGGAAGCTTTTCGGGACTTTTGGAATCAACGACTAAACCCAAGAAGGAAGGAAAGACTCAGAAAGAGTCAGGTTTTCGCGGTCGTTTGATAGTTCAGACGAAATAGTTATCTGAAGTTTCAGAAAAACAAGAGAATGAGCGTTGGCAGTGGTTGCGGCCAGCTAAACAGCCACTACCATCACGAGTACGGCCGCGACCACAACGACTTTTAATAACGGCGCCAGTGGTATCGACCTTTGAGGTTAATTTGACACTGATCTCAAACCGGCGCAATAGTTCGTTGGCCAATTAGGGTTAAACAGCAACAGGACACACACACATTCTCCATTGCATCGGTTACAGCACTACCAGGATGAAGCGGCTGCTCAGAAACCGGTGCCCACTGCCCTGTGCTCCTTCTTACAGCCCAGCCAATCGACCAACCAACGAATTCCTTCCTATTCGCTGCTGCCCATAAGGGTTACTAAACTAACCGACAGCACGATGAAAACGAGTCAGACTTTATAACGAATAAAGACAACTAAATGGAAAATCTGCATTGTCAGCTGTTTGCAGCGATTTGAAAATGACGAAACTCAACGTGTCTATGTATGAGTACTGCGTGTTCTACGGTAAGTGCTTATAAAAATACGTCCAAATCTGGTAACATCGGAAGGTATCTCGCTAAAGGCAAGCATCTATGACAGGGATACATTGCTTTACTTGAGCAAGACACGAATGAAGTTAGTCAAGCGGACCTCGTCGCTGTTCGGAGGACCCGGCTGAGGTTCTGCAACCCCAGCGTGTAGAAAGTGCCGGTAGGCAGAATAGGTTCAAGTAGGACGCAAAGACGAGCAGGGAAGAAAGGAAGATGGGGCACAGAAACTGGAGCGAGGGAAGGGGGTGCAAGAAGGAAGCAAGGGTGGACCACAGCCGCTGTGGCCAGTGCATTAGGAGCTCATTAGCTGACGAATCGCTCCGCCCCGGCCAAGTATACATTTTCAGACATCACCTAAACGGTTCTAGTGTAGAAGCCTTTTGCCTGGCCGATCTCTGCCAGTCGTCATAGCTAAAGGCTTCGATAAGCCTGCACTCGACAAAACGTATAGGATTCTAAATTTTGAATGCTATTAAAACTTATTCTGACGAATAGCCATTATCTTGGAATAACCATTCTTGCCACAATTTTCAGCTGTTTCTTTATAATAGTGAAGGTTTTAATACATGAAGAATAAGAAGATCTTGCATCTCTTATCGACGGCAATCTGCAGCTTATGCGTTAGTAAGCTGACGAATTTTGGCGACTGGTTAAAAATTATTTACATCTAGTTTTTCTTTATGATTCCCTATTCGCTCGTTATTTAAATGCTGCTGTCTGACGTTTGACGTACAGGATTCAACACCATATCAGACTGTAGAAACACACAGAGCCAACCGTGTAGCGAACATTATTTATCATCCTGTATGTAGAATCGTTAGTTTCTTAATGTTAACTGATCCAGAGGCGCGCATACATTACAGTTTCAAACAGTAGCTGGTTATGATGTAACACTTGCAACTCATACCTAAATATGTCTGTTCTTTGTGCTTCTACTGGGTCTGTTCTTTTTACCCCACTTTTAAGCTAATTGGACTCGGACCAATGACAAAATTGAAATTGGAAATCTGCCGCTACCCAAAGCGTTAAATGCACTACATTACTGAATACCACTGCTACCAATCGTAGTAATATACCTCTCCACAACTCGGACCACTCTCAGTTCTTAAAGTGTGCAATTAGGTGTACATGTTATATATGATACGGAATACACGTATATGATATAATAGTTATACATCTTGGTGCCTCTGCTAATAGCGTAAAGCTGTTTCTAGCGGCCTACTGCTGTACGAAATACGAGTTTCAGCGGCCATCTCGACGACCTGTAAGGCTGGGTGTAGGTATCAACAGCAGCAGAAACAGCTAAAAGGGAATTCGAGTGGACGGTACTGGACGAAACGGCGGACGGGGGGTTAGAGGGGTGAATGATCAAATTTTCGCTTAGTCATCGCGCGATTAGTAAACAGCAGTGCCTGAATGCTTTCTCCCGCCGGCAGCTTAGTGAAGTGAGCAGATACATGAGTAAGCAGGACGCTGAGAAACCGAGCGCCTATTGATTCTGTTCGAAGTACGAGTGCCAACTGAACTGTGGCTGTTGTTGTTGCTGGCCTTAGATTAGATGCCAGGCCGCCATTGTCACCGCCGTCATCGGACACGTAGTACACCATCACGACTATCTCTGGTTTAGGCTCGACCCACTCACCATTGCAGTGCAGCTAAGGTAATCGGCATCATTCTTAAACTGCCGACTTGGTCCGCTGGAATGCAACGACGCGCCGCCAGAGAAGATTTTGTCAATGAAGAGCAGTGAAGAAGCTGACGGGGGCACGATTTTAGTGGTACAGTATCAATAGTAGTACGAGGGAGGATGCAAGGAAACGGCGACACTGCTAGAAGGAGCAAGTGAGAAGAGATCGCCTTGCTTTTCGTTTTCAATGAATGATTGTTGGCCTGCACAACAGCAAAGACGGGTCATAAACTGGAATAGAACGAAGGAAGATTATGAGATAACGTAGTTTTATAAACCGTACGCAACGTACATACATACGATTACCTCGAGGAGACAAAGTAGTATTAAATCATATTAGGATATCTATACTAGCACGTATACAATGGGCCCGTAGAGAGAGAATGTATCGCTGATTTCGGCGTTGAGTTTTTGTTTATATTTTTGGATATCCTGTACTGGTTATGGGCATTGATGAAGGCCAGCCTCGTTTGTCCCATGTCGCCTGCGATTTATATAATTGCCTTTTAAATAATTGCGCTGAAGGAATAGAGATGCAACATGTTTAGAGAGTAGTATCTCTGATTTAATGCATGTTACGGAGCTGTGGGATTCCACATATGGTATAGTATATCACGCCTAATTCTTTAAAAAGTACGCCTCTTACAAATTATAATGGATCAACGGCTAGTTTATAGTGTCGTCTATTTTATCTCAACCCACGTTGACGCTTTGTTTTGTTGGTTGATATTTACGTCATGCTGCTGAGCGTAGAATATAAATTATAAGTTTTACGTGATAAAAGGTGATTCAATCAGTCTTCCATCGCTTGCGTTTTCTCTTACATAGAGAAGTTAGAGCGACAGCTACTGCGAGATGGACGATGGTAAAGCTAACGGCGGTTCTGGACTGGCACGGGCAAACGGACGGGCGTACAGCTTTTTTCGAACGTGTTAGATAATTGCTGCAGGTAGCTGCCCGTTCCGATTAGTTAGTTAGACCCGTTTGTAAAGGTCGGTTACACTGTCGTGAATTCTGCGCGTGGGGCAAGTGCATCACCACAAGGACGGCAACAGAAATAGCGCTGCGATTGTCAACTCAGTCTTCTGCTTCATGTTGCTATGTTATGTTGCTGACGTTGCGATTGAGTACTGCAATTAGCAAAAACTGACGCTAACGCATAGCACAAAGAAGGAACGAGTCAGAGAGATACAGGGCAACAGGACAGCGAACTGTAAAACAATGAGAGAAAAACGGGCCGACGGCAGTAATGGTCACACGATGGCCTGGCAAGGGGCGACTGCAAAAAAGGGGCTACAGAGACAGCTAGCAGGCAGCGACTGCGGGAGGGTGGAGCGGAAAGAAGGCAGGCCTAGTACCGTTAATATGAACGTAGGATCCTTTCAGCCTACAGGCGTGTCAAGCTAGTTAAAAAAGCAGGAAGAAATGCGCAGGGCGATGAAGTTCAATCGACAGGTGTATATGCCCTGTTTGTTTGACCCTGTATAGATGTGGGTGGCAGTATGAGCGAAACCTTTGCCTCGAACAGTCCGTTTGTTAGCTAGCGGCGAGTACGTGACTATGTTCAGGCAAGCTAGTAACTGTTACAGCGGCAGATATAACTGAGCGTTTTGATATAGCTATGGTACCGTAATTATAGGCGATGGATCGACATATCGCTTAGTTTAGTGGTGACCTTTTATGTCTATTTATGCATGAAAATCCATGTAAAGTAAATTAACACAGGCGTCCTCTCCACTCGCGTTAATTGTTACTAAGGCAGGCCGCGCCTTACATTAATTTCCTTCTGTAATTATTTTCATTGTTTTTGGCAATGCAAATGATTTTCGATCATTTTTGTTATTATTATCTTAGATGATTCGAAACGCGATTTAAAAGTACCCCTTTTTTGGAGTACATCTAGGATACGTTCTTGACTTTTTCCCCATAAAGACTTCCACCCCATAAAGTAACAATAATCAAGTTGAATAACTAATCACTACCGCAGCTGCCGTAGTCAGAAAAAGGCTGAATGAAGTGGGAATTACCACTATTTTTACAATAACAGTGGTTCGAAATTTATATATCTTGAGCTGCTTTGTTTCAATACCGTTAGCTAGGTCATTGCGATATTATGAGTACCTTGGTAATAATGGTGCAAGAATAATTTTACTTTATATGTGACATATAACCTAACCTAACAACCTCTGATTCGCCAATATTGTTGCCAATTGTTCCTAACGTTGTTTTTTGCATACAAACCAAGCTGAAGCCTGACATCAGCACGTTCAATCTAGACGACTATTATGTACCTTTTTGTGTGTGTGTCACTGTGATAATCATAATTACCAGGTATGTCGCCAACCTGATACGGATTCCAGCGCTAGCAAAAGTTATTACCTGATATTGCTTATCGTGTTAATAGGGAATTGAGAAAGATAAAGTATTGTTATTACGGTAAATAGCTGCTTGTATCATTGTCATGCCGTTTAATAAAAGAAATTCCCAATAAGTCTTGTTAGGGTCCTTTTGGGGACGCTATACTTAAAAACAGACAATTCTGGTAATTGGTGAAAATACTAGGTAATTGACAGCATTAAAAAAGGCGCGGCATGGTCTGAAAGACGCGCATGTTTTTGAGCGTGTTGCTGCGGTAACCATGCAACTATAGCGACTTCAACTTCTCGTGTTGACAAAAGGCTACTAGCGGAGCTTGTTACCATACTCCCTCATCAACTTGTTAGAGAAACACTCAGTCAAGCTCTCCAAGCCATGTTTGAAGTAAGGCCCGTATTTCGAACGCGAAAAAAGTAGAAATCAGGTTTACTCTAAAACTCCACTTAAGATGATGTCACAAGGCTTCTTGCATTTTCTCAAAGCATCTGCGCCTTTGGCTAGCTCTCTAGCAAGCAAATCGATGGCGCTCATTTCTGGTGCATAAATGCTTCTCTACACTGTGATTTGCTCGGTTGAACTCGAAATGAACAGATCTGCAAAATGTTAAGATACACGCTCTTTACCGTCGTCTGTTTGGCGCTGTTTGCACCGGGATAGCTTATCGCAAAGTAAACGTAATTCACTTCAGCATCGGGCTACAAGTTATGTGGCCTGTATACTCTGTGCAAATTGAAAAAGGCGTCAAGAGACAAATGGCGATATTTTCGTCTCATATAACTACCGTCGGCTGCTAAGTGGGCACGAACATGGAGCCGAGCACTGGAGGAGGTAAGAAAACCGATTTGGCCGCATACTATGCTCTGCGCTCCTGCGTCATTCAAAAAGGGGTCTTCACCATTTGACCGGCAAGATGACGGACCCCAACGTGAACCCTTAACTGGCTCAGAACCACGAGACACACAGGCATATGCTGTTTCACCCCGCTACTTACTGTGACCCCTCGCCCCGCTCATGTCGCGTCAGCTACAAACACAATAGCTGGTTGCGTTGTGTAGTCTTGTGTTCGAGGCTGGACTATGAACCAATCCATAGGAGTTCACTGAAGCAGTACTTTTCTATGGAAGACACCCGTCCGTCCAGTGTGAATGGTTGGTGTTTGTACGTGTGTATGTGTCCGTATGTATGCGTGTGCGCGTGTAAATAGTGGCTACTGTATTTGCGAAATCCAACCACTCTGCTAAATTGGCTTCACTCCAACCGAAGCCGCAGGGGGTACCGATGTGGACGAGCCAACACAGCCAACAGGCGCCCGAGCAAACAGGAGGCGGCCTACTATGAGGAGAAGGAGGAAAAGGAGTCGGCAGATGAGGAGGGGGTTGTAATGGTGGTGGAGACAGACAAGGACAGGTGAATCTACAGTCATGCTCATGCAAGCTTAGATCATGAGTGCAAGAACTGTGCTTGACGTTCACCCCACGAAGCTGTTCGCCAGCCAGCTGCCGTGATCATTATCAGAACTTTTATCATCGGGCGGAGCACAGGATCTGCACAAAGAGTCTGGACGTTAGCGACTTTTCCAGCACTTCCTAAGAGAAACTCAACGTTCAACTCCGTAACAACCTATAGCTCAACTGAGCACACAACACTAGCGCATCGTGGCAAATATGCTGATCGACTATAAAGTCCCTTAGCTATGCAGCAAAATATAAAACAATAGGATTTCCTGTGGTTGCTGAGACGGATTTGAAACTTGCTATGGCGGGCTATTTATGCTAGAAATGCAGACAAGGCTCGGTGACAAGGATCGTCTTGTATTTCTACCATAAAAGTCATGTACCATGTATATGTCATGTACCAATTCAGCGTATAGGATTAACAACCCGGCGTAGTAACGTCTATATGTGCACATTTTATATACTGTATATGTTTAGATATGACCAGATCAATTATAAATACTATACCTGGCTTTATCAAGTTATAATGATAAATTATTATAGTTGTCTTTTATTACATGACAATAGGTGAAGCAGGCCTCGGCCTGCTTATGAGAACTGGGCCGTTATACACTAGGCTGTTAACGGTATATAGCAGACCTATATATAGTTTGCTATGTGGTAGCCACTGAACATGTTCGAGGAATGCCTATCGTAGGAAGGCCCGCCTCAAAGCAAAAAAGTGTTAGCGCTTTGTCTATGATTATTGCTGCAAAATACAAAAGCTTTCTGACGGTGACCTCTGGAACTATCGACATTACTATACAAGCAATGACTTTTCTGACCGGAAATGAAGGACGCAGTTGCGAGCGCATCGTACAGAGCGAATCAAATTTGTTTGACATATATAGATGTTACGCTAAGATAAGAATGCGCAAAACAAACAAGGACGTAAGGTTTCCTTGTTCGTGAGAATAGGGAGACTTCGGAATAAACTTTATTTGTAAGCACCCTGTGTTTCCTTGACAAAAATCGTTAAACCATTATAGACACTATGAACGACAAGCGTCTGGTAGTCAAACAAAATACTCAAAGCTTTGTGTAATTGACGCGTTTCGAAAATGTTCCCAGACACTTTTCACTTTCGAGAGCGTTCCATAATAATTATCTCGGGAAACACTCGGGAAAACCGTCTACAGGCCGCATCTAGGCTTGCCTATTCTGAGCTTGTTCTATTCTGATATATATAATCGATCACGTAATTAGAAAACTTTACAATAGTACACTTAACGCAGGCAATGTAGATTTGACAAGGTGTAGACGAAGCGCCATTTAGTCGCAGATTGATGGTGGCCTACTTGAAACCGGTTCGGAAAAATCACAACGAACGGAGCGTAATTGAATAATGTGATTTCTATTCTACAGAATATATGTTTGAACTGTTTCGCTTTATCTAGAGAGCAGCATTTATAGCTAGTTAGCTTGTTTCTCTTCACTTTTGGTCCTGCAGGACATTCGCGCATCTGCAACGCGAAACGTTGCAGTCGCCCAGCTCTCGAATGGATGACAACAGATTTTAGCCGCCAACTATTTTCCCTATGTTTGTTTTTCGTGCAGTTACGTTGGCTTACGCAACGCGATATCCTCGTTTATCCTTCCCGTGGAACTTTATCAGCAGATGTATGTAAATGCAAACTGCGAACGCCCGCGTTGCTCGTTGCGAGAGTTAAGCTCTTGGCAGCGCCTTCTTCCCTACTTCTTCGTCTAACAGAAGTCCCCCGTGAAGCGCATCATCGCTTCAGGTTCATCTTCTTATGAGAGACAGTTTCAGAGTACTAGGCTGAGCTAAGCGGTGTCTTACTCGCATTTGCTGGCTGTATGTTGATTTGGTTCACATCACCTTCTACACAAACATAGGCATACTGGTATTTACTGATATTATCGCAGTACGTCAGGAAATTCAGAGGGAAATCTGCGGCTATAGATACAGTACACAGAGACCACGGCTTGGTGTCCACCGCGATCATCTATAATATAATGGCATCTTTTCTTGGGTGACTCGTCGAAAAATATATGAGCCACATACGATGACTGTACGAAGTACAATGAGAAAACGTGAGGTAGTAGTATAAGACAACCATCGGATCTCTAGATGTACTCGCTTTTCAATCGGTGGGGGTAAATGGCTGGAGTGAGGAAATCACAGCGACAGAGAGAAGAATTTGAGCACCTAGAGCTTTGCCAGGCGGCTTGCCAAACGATCAGGCCATCGGGCACTGGGCGACGTTGTTGACTTAAGTGCTACTTTCTTCCCTTCTTGGTAGAAGCGGTCCCACAAAGCAATAGTGCTCGTTGTAACCATGATAGCGTTTGGTGGTGGCAGAGCTGTCGCGGACACGCACGCGCACCCGACTTAGAAGCGAAACGAGCTCAGACGACAGGCTTGCACTTTTAGCGGCCCGCGATATTGTGTATAAAATTAAAAGAGGATGATAGCAATACGACAGATCCATAATCACACAGTGCTGGGATGGTAAACGGTTCTAGTGGCAAAATCTAAACAAAGCTTCAATCGATTATTGTTGACTGGAGCCGATGAACTGGTTCGCTTTCCTTGGCTGGTTCGCGTCCAGTAATTAGTCGCAAGCTTTGAGCGTGACTCGCGTGGTAGACTCGATGGTACATATTCACAAGGAGCATTATTTCCTCCTTCAATCATTTGGAAAATGTGTATATATATATAATCTAATTGTTACTTCATCCAGTTTACCCAATTAACAGGACGCATTAGGTTCCGCTCTTAAATTTTCCGCTGTTTTCGAATGCCGAATCGTCTTTATGCAAATCGATTGTACCGTTCTGTTTCTCCTTAGAGATAATTAAAAGCTACGACTTAACCACTGCCATTGGGATCGCTAGGCATTTCAATCCTTTCCTATTGGGAGCAACATATAGGCTCGTATGTGGGCCCTGATGCTTAATTCGTTCAATATACTCGAATGTTTTACCGATCTGCATTAAACGGGTGAACAGATGGCACAAGCAGTTTGTTCGCCATATCCTTAGGCCCACTTAGAAGCCTTAATCTACAGGCAACAGTGGCTCGACCATGATCACCGTACAGCGAGGATGTTATTGAGCGCATTATGTTGCCCTACAAATAGACACAGACTGTCGAACTTGGAAATCTCTCACCTAACGATAGCAATCAAAAATCGAGGTTCGGTTGACCTAATACAGGGTTATGCCATACTTTTAGACATTGCAGTCTATGTTAGATCTCATAAATCATGCTCATTGATTGACAAAGTAGAGATGGTAATGTATCACACAAGATCGTTAATCGCTGTAGATCCTTCTGAATAGAATATATCCAAGTTAAATTTGAAGGCGCGTGAGTCTATCAAATCTTTAACCACTGCTGGATTTGCGGAGGAATGATGGCTGAGAAAAGTCGACGACTATATGCTATCGCGACATCTCCCCTAGATAAAATATTTTTTATAATCAGCTGTTGGGTTATTTAGAAAAAAGCACTTTTTCCATACATACTTAGTCCTTGAAAAGGGCACCCGAAGGTAACGGGTAACGGGTTGAAAGTAAGCGAACTTGTCCCTCAAAGGATCGTTTGAAATTAGTAATAATTCGCTTCTTCTGGTAATTTTTAGTAGCCCTATCGGTGTATTTATCGACAATCTATACATTGTCTTATATATAGATTGTCGTTATATAGTCTTCTGCTTTGAGCTTGAAAAGCTTCCTGCCAGGACTTGAAACTCGAAGGTGAGCGTTTCACCTTCGACGTAACTTATGCTTGCAGCAATTGCATTACACTAGTGTTGGTTAATTGACAATCTATCTTTATGGCTAGAAGTTACGCATGTCAACTTTCGCTCAGGTAAAACTTTCGAAGGCTAGTTAGCATTTTTTCCTATGCAGCTCGGCTATCAATAGGGTAGGTTCGGATGCATAAATAATACTAAAAATAAGCGGTGGCTCAAACACATGACGATACCCTGCCAGTGACCAACTTTAATTTCATTCACGACCTGTTCCACCATAACGAGGCACAACAGGGCACGAGGCTTATAGCAACGCATCTCAGACAGGCATATATGTGTGTATATATGTCGGTGCCTTCTGTAGCCCAGCGTGCTCAATACAGGACCAGAAAGGGCAGTTTTACACAGGTCGAGGGATCGTCGTTGCTCTGGTGTCCGTTTGTGTGCCTGCTGTCGCGCAGCCCCGTGAACATTGCGCAAGGCGTGTGAAACGGTCCAGGCGTTCGCTCTCAATATGAGACTCGACGCTTTTGGCCGCATAATGGGGCTCTGCACTTTCCTTCGCGAAAGACCGATTGAGAGAGAAACAAATCTCAGCAATCTCTATCTACGAGCTCCGACTTTCTCCCTGTTTGCGCCGCTGTCTTTTGTGGGAACCTTCTCGCGCTAAAAAGTTACGATACCTTCGAATGGCGACGTTCACCTACTACTTTAGACACGCACAGTAAAGCGCATCTAACGACGACGATGATTATAGAGGCAAACACGTTGTTCGTAGTTAGCAGAAATGTTCCGAGCGTGATGTTTTACTAAGTTGAAAAATTGTTTTTGACACGTTTCGCTATGTTTCCATGTATAGATTTAATATGAGCGCTAGCGGTAAAGGATACAGACTAGCAGATTACTACTGCTAGTTATGACGGTAGTACAATCGAGATAAATGGTCGACCCGGCAACGCACTTGTGTGCTAGTGACTAATATTGGTAGAATGCAATCTTGCGACTTGCGCTGTTTTCAACAGCGAAACGGAGGGGATTTCGCTCGATTGAAGCTGTTCCTGCGCCAAAACAGCGACTCTCTCTCTCTCTCTCTCTCTCTCCCTATACATATATATATTCGATCAGGAAAGGTGGGACGGGACGATCAGGCTGCTATCTGAGCGAATTCGAGTCAATTTCCGATTCGTCAAGCAGAATAATTGCTAATATTTCACTACATATTGTACTAATAATATTAATAGTAAAGTCACGCCATCCAAATGAATGACTCACTGTTATAAATTGTAATAGCTAAGCTATTCCACTGTGAAGAGAGTGGACAATGCTCACTCTTCGAACGCCGGCAGAAAGCCTTAAGCTGACTTCATTTTTTACTTATGATTATGTTGACAGCATCGTGGCTATTCATATCATCTTGCACGATGTCCTAGAAAGCTAGTACCTAGGAATTGGTCTTTAATTACAGGTATCCTAGAAATAAGCTAGTTTGCCTAAAGTACACCCATTTCATTCTGTGCTTTATGTAGCATATATAATAACGTTGGTTTTCTATTCTGGTATAGCAACGACCATATTGCGGTCGTTTCCTCGTTGCAAACGCCTCATGGAGCGTATTTACACATCCTCAAGTTGGATAGCTCATAAGGGCAAAAGAGCTCAACGTTTTGTTATTGTTAACTCACTGCGGCTGTCCTCATAAATTTCCAGGATAGTAACGGCGCTGCCAAGGTACATATATAGAAAACCGTAATGAATGAATGGGTCAGACAAACTTCTAACTTTTGTCCTCAGAAACTATCGTTTGGTGTCGTTACATCGTCGGCATAAAGGAGAGGTAAACTTTTAATAACGTTAGTGACCATAAAAATAATGATCGCAGCAATAAAGCTCCTGCTTAGCCTTCATTGTAACTGTGGTTTATCTACGCGGCCCGAGTCAAATTTTCCTCGTTGAAATAGTGAAATAAGCGAAAGAAAGGAAACGCTGATGAACAAGTAGGGTCGAGAGCGGAAACCCAGACGGAAACTCATGGACAGAGTCCTTATGAAGTGAGATGCCGCAACTTCAGTGGCAACAGCAAGAGGACCAAGTGCAGGTGGGAACGGCAAGTTTCGCCTGTGAAGAAGCGAACAGGAGTCGAGGGCGATAAAGCCGAAATAGACCAACACCTGCCAACAATATGTCGCGACGTCATTTTCTGCCCGAAAAACATGAGGCCACTAAGTGAGAACATAATAATAATCGTATATAATAAGAGAATATGAAACGATGCTATCAGCGCATAGTTGACAAAGTAGTAGGGCTACGGAGACTTTTATAAGGAAAAACGAAGTTTTGCTGCCATTATATGTGATTATGTATGCACGGATTATAACTATAATACAGACACCGTATATCTATCCAGCCATCAGCTGAAATACGGGTGATAATATACAATGATGAAAATACAAAATGGTAGGGGTCGATATCGAGGTAACTCAGATAGCAACTCAAAACTTCTCCATTTTTGTGGTATATACATGTCAATGTCAGTCCCTCTTAATGTATTTATATGCGTTGTTCAATAGTATGGAGAGAACTTAAGCAAAGAAACCTTAAATTTCAATCTAGTGTACTCCATGACAAGTTTATGAGAGTATCCGTGCCTAATTTTTTAATAAGCACAGGGGCCTATTGAAGATTTGTGTAGAATGTACTCGCTCATACTTTCGTCAATGATAGAACCATTTCCCACCAGCAGCAGCAGCAGCAGCAGCAGCAGCATGCTTACCTTCAAAAAAATTAAAGAAATCATAGGACCGCATTAAATTGGAGCTAATTATACTAAATATTTGATAACTGCAATGTGCATTGAGCGATTGTTTCATATGCGCATGAGCGTCATAGGGTACGTGTACACTGAGGGTGTGTCTTGACGACACGCGTGTCGGACTGAGAAGATAAACATTATAATAAAGATAAAACAACACTGCAAGGATATCACTTCCATAAGAACCAGCGTAGATATTCTAAGTTAAAGAAAAGACACATGTATTATTTGTGCCTACCAAAGTCCTCAGGGTTTCTTCTATTATTAGAACCTTTCCACATATGATCACTTCCTATAATTTTCCCCTTAAAATACTTGAACGACATGCCAAGATATTGAGAACATACCCACGGTGCTCGTAGGAATGAGAGCAATTCATTTTGACTTCATCACTTCATTTTCATCGAATAGCATTACCCTTCAAGGTGTTTTCTTCCCACGCAGTCGATAGACCAGCAAAGTTTCTTCTCCGGCACTTTTGCCCCTTCCCTCAACCGACCTAGAGACTCCTAGGCAATTTGGATTTTCTGACAGCAAGTACTAGCCCAAGCGGCTTGTGCCTTCGATGCAGCTCAAGGTTCATATCGCTTTCCATTGTAGAACCAAACGAACGCAATAAGAACTCTCTCTATCTTTCTCTTCCTTTGTTTCTTCTCTTCTTCGTTAGACGGAGGCGACAAGCGGGAGAATACCTCCCAACCCTCGGTCGCTTTGCGCGGACCCAAGAGCCTGGAGAATAAGAGAGCCCGCGGACTAGACATGCCTCTAGAAGGCAGCTATGCTTTGAATGCTGCCGATGGGTCGGTCCGGCAGCCTCTACCAACGCTGCACACTATCTTTTCCTCCGCTCAGCTTCTCTCGTCTTGATCGACGGTCGGCAGTGGGGCCGTTAGTACTTGGCTCGTTTTTCGTCGGCACTCCCTCGTCATGCCGATAGCAGCTCAGGTCTCGTGGCCTCGCGATGCCGACAACAGCCGCGAGTTGAGGGTGGACTACAATAACCGTAGCCAGCATGTAGGATCTTAGTTTGCCTGTCTGTCGGCTACACGCTTCGATGAGGTACCAGCAACAGTGATGCTGTCGAGGGGATGGCGGAGGTTCTGACGATGACAACGACGAGCAGAATCAACGGGCTCGTATGCAGAGATGGGGGAGAGGGGAGAGATTTTAGAGGAAGGTGGGGAAGACCGGGCAAAAAATGTGCATGTAGGGACAAAGGTGCGACTACGTATATACATATATGTAGCGTATAGGAAAGAATATCATCTCGGGTGAGAGTCGAAAGACGTTGAACGAAAGAAGCGCGATACGCCGCGTACCTATTGGAGTGGTATTGGATCCCGTCGTCATCCCGGATCCCAAGTCTCATAGCAATTCTGGGGCATGCCTCCAACCCCCGTTATCGATGCAAAGGGTGCGGAGCAAGCAAAGACCCCAGTCCAGGTCAGGTCGGTTGAACTTAGCCCGTAAAAACATGTACATTGAGGATGAGCTCCATGCCCACTGCTGGGGCACCTATATTACAAGTTGTTGGCATCGACACGAGATCCTTCTGCCTCTTTTTGACTCGTCCTGTTGCAATTGCCACACTCTGGCCTAACACTTACAACGAGCGACGCGACCAATTCGTTCTTGTAAAAAAAGCCTTTCATCGTTTTTAGCAACAGTGGACGTGTGCAGCATACCCTTTATTGAATGACTCGTCGTTCAGTGTAGTACGACAACATCGACAAAGCAGTATATAATTATTCAGCACAATGATATTACTGAGACATTATGAAAGCGGTATAATTAATCTGTCGCCCAGCTTGACAAGATTAGTACACCCAAGATGAACCCATGAGCATGTAAACATTAGTTCATACTCGAATATTTGGCTATTTAGGACACAGCAGCTTTGACTACTGTTAATGTATACCATGTACATTACCACTCTAAAGTTGCACCAGTAACATTATCAGCGTTAGCGTGGTCACTTAATGGATTTAATTTGCCCTATTCTCATCAAAAAATAAAAACAAAAAGACGGGTAATTTGCCAGTTTAATTTTTGGAACGGATCTCTCCTTTCTGTCTACAAGTTCCGTGAACTTTTTTAAAAAATGATGAGATGTTTTATTTGTTCTAATGAGCGATTTTAGAGAACACGCGCGCTGCTCGTTTGTGCTTCCAATTAAATCTTTACAATTCGTTGGCTCTCTTTTCCCAATGAACCGTTTTATGCCAATACTGACACAGATATGGGTAGCTTAACACAGTGGTGATTCAAATAATAAATGACCGGATTGTGAAGAAATAAAAAAGAGCCCTTGATTTCAACTGCTGGAGACAAACTCTGGCCGTGATGCAATAGGAGCTTCAAATTTTGCCGCGCGCTGAGACGAAAGTTCAAAGTTAGCGTAGCTGCCCGGGCCGGGCCCAGTCGAATTGATTATCCTAGCGCATGGAACCTTACTACTGACCTTCGTCTTCCATGGCAAAGTGTATGACTAGGTACTCGGAATAGCTCTGATTGTGGTCGTGATGCACGATGCGTGAGGAAGTTTTTGAAATTCGCTTTGTTGGCCGGCTCAAATCACCTGGCCATGCGCTTCTCCAGCTACCGGAGTGTTTAGCAGAGATGCAAACAAAAATCGGTGAAGAACTAAAAAGCAATACGCGCTAATAAAATAAACACTAGATATAGTTTAGTTGCGTGTTGATTGCGTGTATTGTCTCCCTTTCTGTCTTCCAACAATTTACTTTGGAGCATTATGTGCTCAAACTCGATAAGCTCTTCGTTCTATTTAAGTGTTCTTTCGAATATTAATTGTACCTCTAAACACAATTATACTCCTGTCGTCTGTAGTAAGAAAAATTATAGAAGGTCTGCTTAATATAGCCATAGCTTTTATATCTAATCGTTTGTCCATTCTAATTTTTCCCTTATTCGTTATTGGCTCGGGACTTCTTCTCTTTGTCCTTAAATGATTTACAATATATCATATGAACCCGCCGTAAATTAGTTAGATAACAAATTTCCCCAGTTATTTTCAATTAGACGGACAAGCAAACTGGCTGGCAAGCCGGCCGTGCGAGCACGACTGATCAGCGCCGGTAACTTTGGAATACTCTGAATCAAGGGCAGAGAAGAAAACGGCAGTAACAGAACTTAGGGACGAGCGATTCTGACTCTTTAATGTGGGTCTGTATTGTCTGCATTGCTGAACGTAGCAGGCAAATTTCGTAAGAGTGCCGTTGAAGTAAGGGGGGCGTCGAGGAGGATCAGGAGGCCGGGGCGGATCGATGGATGGATGTCGAGGGGGAGGTGAGAAAGTGCCTAAGGGTCGGAAGTTGGGAGGGTTGATTGTGTTGAGTATCACAAAGCCTCGTCCTCATCGACGTCCCTCCCGTCCCCGTTTTCGTCCTCCGCTTCGGTTGTGTTCATCCGAGATCAGTTCGGGCGCCGGCGGGCGAGCACTCGGCGAAATTAAATTCTCATTGAGAGCTATTAAATTTAAATTTCCACCGTCGAATGCTTTTTGTTCAGCCGCCGCCATAGCTATCATCATCATAATGGCGACTGCAAGGCACTAGAATGGTCACTAGTACCGCGCTTCTATGATGACGATAGCTGCTACGACTGCTGTTCCTGCTAATACAGACCTATAGGCAGACCTCGTCCTACTCTTTGAACTGCTGGTCTACTAGTAGTAGTGGCTGGTCGTCCTAGTTCAAATAGCATGAAAGAAGGCACGCGCGCAGTTAAACACTTACTCACTCACCCGCTCGTCCGTTCGTCCGTCTACCGTTGAGCCTAACAACAGCAGTAGCCGCAGGCGCCATCTACCGCTGACACCAATTTTCATCTCGCTGCGCCACTTAGTCAGTCTGCTGTTGCTGCTGGCCTATCCCGTTCCAGCATAAACCGCTCTCTCGTACTACCGCCCCTTTTCTTATACCCCCGCGTCCCCCAAACTTCGGCTATTTCACCATGTCATAGCATAGAAGCTACTGCTTGGCAAAGCCGGCCATCGAGAAGAATGAGGAAGGTCGGGATTAGAACACAGTGATTGTGGAGCGAGTGAGATCGGAGGATGGCGGCCTACGGGATTAACAGCGAGAGATAGAGAAAGGGATGGGAAGATGGAGAATGAGCGATTGAGACGGGGAGAGGAAAATCACTGGGATGATATCGTTCGTGCACGCACAGTCCAATCATCGCTACTGCCATCACTTTCATCTCTAAATACGAGTAGAGCAGCGAACTGCGCGATCGTCTTGTACAACTGCCATCCTCGCCGTTATCGCTAGCGAAGGGGCCTATGGATAACGGAAAGACGTAGAGACGACATAGATACATAGAGAAATAAGTGTGCATGATAACGATGATGATCATCATTATAGTTATGGCAGTGACGGTGGCGAAGTCGACAACGGTCATGGTGATGCTGAGTGCGATAGACACAGTAGGAAAAGGGAAACGAGAACTAAGGAAAAGAATTGATGAGATTAAAATGATCTCTTTTCAAGCAATTCGTACAGATCTGTCGTTATCCTTCTGCCCTCGATTTTCGTTTTTATTTGGCTTAGCTTGATTTTACTGCCGTTTACTTTGCTACCAAACTTGCCCTGTTTTCAGTGCTTCCTACGTTTCAATATACAAGCTGTCGTCTGTTTCGTCATCGGTCATTTTTCTGCCAGTTACTAGCTCCTAGCTACTTGCATATGTATCTTTGTTCGACTGTCTGATTTTTCATGTTCTTTTTTTATGCGCTCGTTTTTTTTTAGAATCCCCGAAGCAATTTTAAGTTTCTGCGATCTCTATAAATGTTCCTTCTTTACGTCTGGCGCTGCCTCTTCCCCAATCGTTCTTCCATTCGCCCACTTCTATTTATTTCTCAACGTCTCTCTTTTTGTCTTCGCGACCGTTCGATCGCTGGGCTCAATCAGAGGAGAAAGTAAGTGGCTCTTAGCCATCGCCGCTCTTCGTTTGAGTGACAGGAAGTACCACTGGCAGTAGTAGCCAGTAGGGCGACTAAGTACACGCTTATCCGCTACCACTCGTGCTGCCATCCAGCAATTGCTACAGTAATTGTAACACGCTGGTATTACACGCCGATGTTCAAATCTCAACAAGGCTCGTCATTAGAGTGCGCGCACTCATTGGGAAAATGGGTAGACGCCGCCATGAAAAAGTTCAGGAAAAGACGATCGAAAGCTGCGGTCTGGATATCAAAATTAAACAAATGTCGACTCCCATTGAATTTAGAATTAGGACACAATGAGGCCTTGCTATTTTACCCAATCCGAACAAAAGGTTCCGTTCCTGACTAAAATAAAAGCTGTAACAATTAGAGTAGCTGCGACGGTCGTGGCGTAGACGAATTATCTATAATTTGAATTGGAAGGACGGTCGGCCATTTAGAACGAGAGTGGCTGTCGATGGATAATGGCAAAATAGCAATAGTTTTAGTAGGAAGAATGAACGTAACAGAAACGCATACGTGAACAGAAAGATGAGTATTTGCTAATTATACATACAGTTACTATACTTATTGGTTTATTTCGCTGATAGCAAAGGATATCCCTAGATCCCGTTATATGGATAAACAGTAGACGGCTGAAAAGCAACATTCATCAAAAAGTTTCGGTGTAAGATTTGGCAGTGTCTGAACCGTTATATTCTAATATTCTGATGAGTTTTTACTACCAGGCACATTGGAGAACTAGCTGCTAAAGAGGTCTTCCAATATGAACAGTGATCGAGTCTGTTGTCATGCTATGCAAAGTGAAATGGCGATAGATAGAAGACCTTTCAGCTTTGTGACTGTTTGACTGTTAAATTAATTATGATTCAGCGTAATGTTAAAATCAGATTTGACTGAGTCTGCTACATCTTCAGTTATTTTCAATCGGCTAGTTTTGTAAAAGACGTAACAAAAATTATCTTCTAAGAGTTAAGTACGGAGACGACCCTTACACTCAACGAAAGCTTAAAATAATAATTTCATGATTTATAAGTAGTCGTATTTTGAATAACTGGAGGAGTTTTCGACCTGAAATCTACAAATTTTTCTCGTACAAGCTTATTCTCGAGGACTCCATAACTGGCTAATAAGTGATTATCATTAGATCTGGCACTGAGCAACACCTGTTCTGGCGCAGCCTGGGCATTCAGAGCTTTTGCGCTATTTCGGAATCGTTTCTATTCCGATTATTATAAGAATACATATGACTGTACATATTTGCGTACATCCGCACACCAATTTGACAATGTTGATTGCCGCGCAGAAGTCGAAAATCCATTTAAAAGTTAATTTTATGTTGTTCCATGTTCCTCTGTATATTATCAAGTGGCTTCAACGGCTCTGTGTAGTTCCCCTAATTTGGCCATCCTCTTTTGTTCTCCTTGCCGCCGTTGTCTAACTATCCCGGTGATCAGAGTATTTCCTCAGTCCAATTTCTCTACCTTCTTTTTTTCCGCTTTCTCTACCAGCCCTATCATACGGCCATCCGAGATTATCACGCAGAGACTGAAACAGGCAGGAACAGACGGAGACAAACAGGTGCGAGTCGGTACGAACCCCTTTACCTCCGCCCACTCACCTTACAGACCGATACCAAATGTTTCCTGCGTCCCAATCTTTGGCTCGAGCGAACTAAAAATAGAGAAGCTATTACAACTAAAACGTTCGAACGGCGAAGCAGCGAGAGCCGCAACGGGGCTAGGGTCCATGATGTCAACAGACCGTTCCTATAGCACTCTACAGTCGGCCCATGGCCGAAATCTTCGTCTGTCATCATTTCAGGCCACTGCACAGCTCAGAGCCGCAGAGGAGAAGTGTGTGCGAGGAGAGTAAACGGAGAACCTGCTAATCGACTATAAATTATGTTGGCGAGGGTAGGAAAACGCTTCGCGAATACACTGGAAAATAACGACAAAGCTACCGTAGTTATAGAGAACGCCGCCGTTTTTGCCGTCAAGCTCTAAAGCAACTTCCAACGTCACTTCCATTCCACCAACGTCAGAAGATGTTCGCAGTGCAAATGTTGTCCAGCAATGCCCGATCCATTCAGGGTGTTTCGTTCTAATTCTTTCGATTTGTTGATCGCAGCTACAATTATTTCTTCCGTAGGAGTTACCGGCAAACTCGGGTCGCTGCAGGTAACGCTGTTCAACTCTGCGAATCGAGCAAACGGCTAGATCGTTGAACGTATGAAGCACTTCGAACACGGATGCCGTAGGGAAGGTTTGTGTGAGGCTATTAAACTGAGCAGAGATACGGCGAAAAAGGGCACCCATAGAGCTGCACAATGTGTGACAACATCACAAAGACAAGCGTACCGATACTCAGCCACACATACACTCCATTACTCAGACATGGCTGCCATACGGAAGTTGCGACAACCGTGGACCTGTACCCCCATGGCCATGAGGTTTTGATTTAACTGTCGGGCTTGGGTCGTAAGCTTTGGACGATCACACTCCACCAACACTTCAGCTCCTTCTGAAAACCCACCTGCCAATGCGGATGGAGGAAAGCCACGAGATCCCACAGACAGACATATAGATAGACGGACGAACAGGGTTAAACAAACATGTTGGATGTTCAGCGAGAAGAAGACATTCGATATAGGCGTCAATAGTAGACGTCGAAATGTGGACGGGGATTGGTCCCCGAGCAAACTTGAAAACTTTTCGATTTACTTTTCGAACATTAGCTTCGTCAAACGTTGTCGAGTCGTAACGTTTCGTTTTGGCGTCTCCGTTTCGAAACCCCACACGATCGCATCCGCTACCTTGCGTCACAGTAAATAAGCGTAGGTCGCTTCAGCAATCAGGCACTCACTTAGGTTTGATAAATAATTATAATAATAACCGAACCAAAGGCTTATCAATATTATCACTTACTACTAGATGTAAGGGCTAAGGATCGTCGCGTTGAATGTAGAAAAAAAGAGCAGATAAAGACAGATCCTAATATTATGTATATATATATATATAAGATTAAATGCCAATTGTAAGTTAAACTAGCTAATATGATATTTCTTTCTTCGCTTTTCGACTTTAATTTGATCGATAGCATGAGATGCTGTTATCTACAAGTTGAAGAAGTAATCACATAATGTTTTAAGAAGCACAATGTAGATGTGGGGGCACATCGATAGAGAACTAAACTCAGCAAATATATGATTGGACCACTCGAGAGCCATTGCTGAAGCAGAAGTTTACGCATTGATGTTATTACGATTCTAAACACGAAGGGCCGCAGTGAACATTCGCTAATTTAAACAGTACTCTATATTCATCGCATCGTATGCCCATACTGCAGTAGCTCAATGTATCTCGACAATATCCTGCCTATCGGAGCATAACTAGCCCATCGATAAATGACTAACACTGAACTCGTCTGATGGGGCTGTACCTCAAATGCACTTCGCTCAACCTGAGTATATAATAATACTTTAATGATTACATATATTGTAGTCATATCAGGAAAAGGGGCACATTGAAAGTAGGTGTCCGAATAATATATTATAAGCGACATGTTTAGGACTTCAGCGTAGCTAGTAAAACTGTGTTCATCTTTGACAAAGTATAACATGTGCCAGTGTCATACACACGTCTTTTTCTTCCTTAGCTCAATGAGGCTCCCTTGGCAATTAGCAAAAATAAATAACCGTACCTTGGTCCTGCGCTTATTGTGCAAGCAACGGTATTTACTACTCGCTAAGGCTTCATAAAGACGCGCAAATATCTGGACTCGATCCTGCTCAATTTGAATTTCTAGTGTTTCTAGCATTTTTCTGTGCTTTTTTTCATACGCTATTCAAGTAGGCATTACCTGTACATAGTAACTAATTAAACAGTTGCAGCGTTTCTGCGATTACATGTATTTATAAACTTGAGTAAAAACTATTAAGTTGCGTTAACGTACTTGACCTTGTGTTTATTTGCTTTACTTTTCCTGAATCATCTTTAATTGTCATAAACAGTTTAATAGGACAGCTTAATTGACAACAATTGCATTTGCCTAATGGAAACTAGTATTTAGATTGAAAGCACCATATTATGTACGATGTATACCATATTTCCCCCTACCTGTATATAGATGTAAAGTTTACTGGTCTCCACATAAATTGAGAAATCAATCTTTAACACTGTTCCTTCGAATAGAATGCTCTTAAATAGAGATACGAGGACCATTCTCACGAACTTAACTAAGGAATGAGCTCACATGCACTTGGAGGCAATCTAAATCAGCGCGAAATTCACAGGGTCCGATACCTAAATTGGAACGGACTTTGACAGACTGTTTGTCGTAACGGCCATGTGTTCATCCGCCATGTTCGATATATGGAAAAAGCATGTTCTCTCTTAAACAAAATAGCAAGTAAAAGCCGCTCCTAATTCACTCTAATTTCCGGTACAGAAATAAGTTACTGAGTTAAGAGAGCAAAATATCAATTGTCCATTGGGTCGCCTAGATATGTTCCAATAGCTAGTCTTTTCGAGGTTTTTCATACTATTGACCGTTTTAGGCCTTTACATTTTTTGGAACTATTGGCCTGCTGTCAGCCTGCGATTTAATTAAGCCGATGGAATTGTTTGTACGTAGCATATTTGAGCGACACTTAGCGAGTTTGTACTTATCAATATCGCTTAATGCACGGTTACTATTAAAAGGTGTCAAGAAATGTGTCAAACTACTTTAAAAATGTTTTGTCAGTAGTCTCGATTCCGGCTTAAAGCTGCCATTGTACTGAATAGACATCACATTGAACTGACGCATGGCAATCAGGAACGACTCTAGTATATGTGGAAAGATTTGTTAAAATATTTTTTTATGTTTAGACCCAGTTTCAGAAACTAGGCATAGAACCCCCAATTTAGGCGCCGTACACAGTATATTGCAGTGTAAATTTATAGGCGAAAATTCACTGACTTTCTATTGTTCTACGAATCCTAAAAAATTATTTAATCGTCTTTCGAAGTTAGTTAGTTAGTAGATCCATTTATACATGTAGTAGAAGGTATCCATATTTCATTACATATGAGTAAAAATGCAAAGTGTAAACAAAGACATAGGTGCATCTGTGGCTTGGGGAGTGAGTAAAGCTAAGTGAGAAACGCGCTGAAAGACTGGAACTCGAGCGGCAACGAAGAAGCGTGCGCGAAAGCGAAAAACTAGCCGTCCTCGTAGTGGGGCTGATGGTGGGGGTGCTGCTACTAGCAGCAACGGGCGCGCAATGTTCGCTGCTCAAGAGACAGCGTTTATGCATTAGCTTTTAGCGGCTGACTCAGTCCGAGCCACGCAGGCTTCATGCTGAAGCTGCCCCAATCGATCGACTCACTGCTGCTCCAGCAGTCGCTGCCGACACCACACTCGGCCAAGGAAGTCACCTCGTGGGTTGGCGTTCACACGCAACATAAGGACAACGGGGCAAAATCCCGGTTGTCCGTAATTTTGCCCCAATCCTCGCGGCACTTTCGCTTGCCCAACACCAAATCCTTTGGTGGACTTCGGAACATAACAGACAGGCTATACTTATCGAATACGAACGGTAATGCCAACCAATGCACAGTTTGAAGTTACATGACATCGACCTACTCACTCAATATAAACAGCCTAACGGTAACCGTTATATGCTACAGAAGATGCATAAATATCACTATGCACAAGCGCGCCCGCAATCGACTATTAACACATATCGTATTGTTATATACATTGATGTACATGAAAGGCCATATCCAAAGGAATCAGCTCGAGATTGACTAAATTTGATCTTGCGGAGCTGGCCATCCACTAGGTAGTTCATACGCATTCGCTTGCGTCGATTGTAGTGTTTGGGATAGAGAAGCTTTGCGCCTAAAACTTTAAAAAAAAATTGAAAATGCGCTTCTTATATTGACTTCTTACAAATATTGATTTCAAAACACATATCAATGTATAAATGTAGATAAAAAAAAAAGCTAGCAGTACATCAAAGAAACGTCGTATCACATGTTAGCTTTAGCATTCATTAAACTTCCAATTATCATGTGCGTCACTGATTAGGTTGCTGACAAGTTAAACAATCCCTGATTAAAAGGTCAGCTATCAGGTGCTGCGTAATTGTCATTTTTCTAATAGCGGTCAGTACTTTTCGAATAAGGGCTGTGTGCGTTTTATCAATCGGCCTTGATAGTTGTTACATGACTGTGAGATCATTTCTGGACAGTTGTCAACTAAATCGAAATACAGTGACTTTAGACCTCACATAAGCCGGCCCGCCAGCCAAACAAGCAAGTAACTAACTCAGGCGACGAACTTGGCCGCTGAAAGCCGCAATGTCTAACTACTGACTTTCCGGTCAAGCCAGCCCCCAAGATGCTGCTGTAGAGTGCGTTGCATTATAGTATAAAGTTGGCCCCAGGGTTCGTCCGCCTGCCGCTAGCGAACAACGGTGCTCGTCACCCTAGTACTGCTCTCTCTGACTGAGTTATACACGCACTCAGCCAAAGACACTCACGAGTTCACAGAAAGTTTTCCCGCATCGAGGTCGGAGACTTCGACCGGTCCCTGCTTCTCTCCTCTCAGGGGCTTTCAGGGTTTGTTGGTTTAAATGCGTTTTTGCTGTTGTTACTTGGCCTCGCTTCTTTTTCCCCTCTTCACTCTAGTCCGCGAGTAGCTGCCGCACTGTATCGCATACTCTCACTCACAAACATCGGCAGGGAGATACACACGCACACAGGCACACATCACATAAACACTCACGATGGCCGTGGACGTTTTAATAGGAGCAGTAGAAATAGCAGTCGTGTGTAGCCTGGGAAATGAAACGGGATCTTACAAGGGAGGCCGTCCGTCGGACGTACTGTTGCTGTTGGACGGAAGCCCGAGTATCAGACCGGATAGGGGGGACAGTGGAAGAAGGCTAGTCCCACCACCCTACGGTGAAGGCACTTTTCTAGTGTTAATGGCCCTCCTATGTTCGAGACAATACTAAGCCTCGTTTTATCCACTGGCCTCGAACAATATACGTACGGCTCCTGTGGATGGATCTACTCAATTTCCTCTTTTCAGCGTTGTGTCTTCACTACTTCGCTCGTTCTAAAACAACGATAAAAAAAAGGCTGCAGCGAAAAGGTTCCTTCCTTGCTGAACTTCATTCGCTTTTTATAGAAATTCTTCTCAGATATCTGTTGATGTGTCCCAAACAGCGGACGATCGAAATACCCTAATAGCATATATTGTGACCATGGCTTTAGTATCTGCACTAATATTACAAAGTAGCTATATTCGAGGTAGAATCCAGATTAAACATTTGTATTATTTCAAATTATTTACATGCTTGCTTTCAGTTTAACTTACATGATATTATTATCATTATAATCCCGATACATCAAAATTTAATTGCGTACAGATTTCTTTCTAGATAAGCTAATAAAAAGTTATTTTGCTTAGTTTGTCCATCTGAGTTACAAGCCATCAACACACATGTATAGCGTACCGTTAGCTAACGTGATAGTTTGGCTAAAGTCAATGGTTCGAAAGGAGTTCGACGTGGAAACGGATATGAAGAAACTATTACCGACAACGCCGGAGGGACATATGGAGGCTAAATAGCTACGAGGTCAACTGCGGCCACCTCATGGCGCTTTGTAAACTCCTGAGCCGAAAAGCTATGGAACGCTAGAAGACAAAGGTCGACCACTTTTAACATAGTACAAGCGATGATTCAATTTTTCCCTATCCATCGTTCATTTTTAGTTGTTCGGTGTAATTGGCAATGAGGTACGAATTCGACAGGCACCTATGTAGACGAAGTTTAAAATAAGGAAAAATATCGATATACTCGGCGCTGATGGTGTCGTATAATATGATATTGACGGCCCATTGGTCTTCTCTCAGTACGTCCACAGTGCCATTTTACGCCGTAGGTTCTGGGCTGGGCTGTCCAGCTTATAGCCAACAAAGTAATTCGCATTAGCGCTATCATCTACCAAGTAGTGTGCTGGCTCAGGCGCCCGCTGTGCGGACCGTCGTAAGCATCTCCCGGTATAGGGCTAAAAGCTAAGACAGAGAACGAACGGTTGGTTTTACTCGTAGTTTTACGACGAACAACAGCCAAAGATAGCTTCATACAAATGGAATCTCAGTACACGAAGTTCGCTGTTCGACGTGCCTGGTTTTTCGCCAGGTTGCGCAGCCTGAAGTGAACGGTCGCAGTTATCGAAACTGCGCGGCCTTCGAGGCAGGAGATTCGAAGTGATGGTCGAAAAAGGAGGAGGACTCCCGGAAGAAGTGCCTCTGGTGGAACAGCACCGATGGTACTCGTGATGGTGGTGGCAGCGATGACTGTACAGTTCCTAGAGAACGAACGCCTTACTGAAATGAGAGCGCGTCTCGTTTCGTCCTGTTTTATCCATCGTGAAGACGATGGTCGCTAGGGGCGCTTCAAGCAACAAGACCCCACAGCCCCGGCGCTCTAGCGTATGCCCCGAGACATCATGGATCGATCGATCGCACATTCGAGATTGGATGGATCGAACAAGAATTTCGATTGATGGATAACGACTCAGAGAGGAAGCTACGAGCTGCTGAAGTGGGAGACAGGAGAAGACCGTGTGCGAGTCTAGACGTGCGAGTGCGGCTACGCCTGTTTGTCTGTGTGTCTAGGTGAGCGTCTGTAGAAAAGGGACTGGAAATCAAAATTGCTAAATCGAACTGGGGAGTGCGAATGAGAAGTAGAAAGAGAGAGGGAAACGAAAGAAGAAAGAACTGCGGGGCCGGTGGCTGCCGGATGGGCCAGCGTGCCAGAACGACCATTGTAAGGACGCTAACGCAGCCGGAAAATAGAATGATGCTGATGATCATGGTAGTGTTCATGCTGATGATGATGAAGGTAGCTGAGGCAGAGGAAACAGCAGCAGAAGCTGCCGTGGTTGTGGCCGTTAAGAGGGTCTTGTAGCGGGAAATTTGAAATAAGATGAAAAGTCAACACTGGATTGGATATAAAGAACCGGGGTTCGTGGAATTTGAGTTCGTGCGTTTTTTCGCAGATGATGGTAGACATATAGGACGATCGCATTACCATTGCTGTCTGCCTTGATCATCTTATATAAAAGCATAGATGAACGTACGTCCATGAGCCCGTTTGTTTCCGGCTATGTGCAATACTACATAAATATGTGTATTTATCGGATTCAACGGCAGGGAGCATAAACATGAAAGCAGTTCCGTAGTTGTTTTTTATCAAATAAATATTTGAGGAAACACTTTGCCCTAGATGGAAATCCTAAAGGATTCTTGAGTTTTTTTGTGTTTTTAGGAGATCACGCTTGTTAATACCTGGAAGTACACTAAGCGTCCTTGGCTTGAAAAAGGGCTGATATGTTCGATTTATAAAATTACCATTGTAGACCTCTGTACGCAAAAAGATATGTTTTTATTGATATTCAGAGCAAACAATTGTTTCTTTTTGTAGCTTTTTACTATTGTATGACCTATAAACTTATAGGTTTTTATTAATTGCATTGAAAGACTATCAAAAGAGTGACGCAAGAGCGCTACCAAGAAGATTAAGAGATGGCTTATTTCAGTTTACCTCATTTAGGTGGGGCTTCGCACGTATTGCCGATGACCATATGTTTAAAATTATAATTATTAGAGCTAAGACATTCAAGTGGAAAAAAATTCTTATCTCGGCAATAGAATGCAGATAATCCTTTTCTAATAAGTTTTTAGCTGAATTTGACGAACCATTGCCTGATCAGTTACTTGAAGTCGCTAAAATTGGTCAACTTACTACACGAAGGCTGTTTCTGGATACTAATATGCAAGCTTACGTTGACTGTGTGAGCTTATGTGGAAGAGGTTTACTTTTTTTGAGTTTGACTTGTTGTCTGCGCAGCCTCTAGATAATAAGATATAGATTTACATACCAATGAATGCAACATAGATAATGATTCCATGCTTGCGTAAAGATACAACAATTAGTCTGCGTTTTCTTGATTACACTAATAAGGCCTCATTACGTATTAACACTAATTAGAAGAGCCAAAGATATCTCATTAAATGTGAAGCCATAGTCTTTCTTGCCTATCTTCAAAATTAATTATATGTAATAGCTATGCCACCTCAGACATGCTCATCTCTAGCCTATTGACATTCTCCAGTCGATTTGGATAGCGCACGCTCGAAAGAATAACCTTTCTCTTCTTTTCTACTCGATTCAGATGGCGAGCGAAAATCCAGGCAGCTCAGCTAGCAGCTTGTTGCCCTACTGCAATGACGGGCGCCGACTTTGAGGGACAGCCACTTCTACCGCAACGGTTGGAGCCACCGGTGCCGCTACCGCCGCCACCGACGACGAGCTTCAGCGGCCCCAATTAGTTGATCATTACCAGAATTTCCTCTCCCTGGCCCTTTTCGTCGCCCCATTGCATGGCTCGCCATCCCCACCTTCCCTGTCAATGTCCCTCCTTATAGGCTGTGCGTGCGTTCTCAAACCATCGCTATTGCTGTCACCGCCCTTTGCTTGCTTGACGTGAAGCCCCTTTTCTATCCCGTGTATCTGCCATCGCAGACCTCAGGCCTTGATGCCAGGATGCTGAGAATTTGCAGTGGATTTAGGAGAGACGAAGGAACATTGGAGGCGCCCTTGCAGCTCAACGCAGTGGGGCCTTTCTTTGAAAAGCATTCTTGCCCCTCACTTGGTCACTAAAGGACCCCAAAACACCCCAATCACACCTCCCTTATACAGCTAGTCCTTTCTCTCTCTCTCTCTCTCTCTCTCTCTCTCTCTCTCTATTCGGTTCCTTTTCGTAACCCCCCGTTCTCCCACCCTTTGCGCCGCCACTCTATCTCGCCATCGTCTCTCTCTTCCTCCTCCACTTTCCGTAATTAGGTGGCTGCTACTGCTAGGGGTACGCCGGTGCCAGTGCTTGGCTTTCGTTGTGGCTGGCCACCCGCCTTCCTGCTCGCCTTAACCGTGTCTCCAATCTAGCCGCCGTAGAACGCTGTGTGGTGCTGCGTGCTAGCGACTTCTACCATGCGCTGGAATCAGCCACGAACACGCGGCAATGGCGGCTGCGACGGCAGACATGAACGGTGGGCCGGGCGCTCGGTTGTCCGGGTGGTCCGCAGTTAGCTGCCTCAAGCGCCCACAAACGGCAGGCAGCACTAGAGGCGGCAGCTGCAGAAAGAGGCTGGTAGGAAAGCAGTCGCTCTTCGAAGGCGGGAACTGATGGGTCGAGTGATTGGGTGGGTGGGTGGCTGTGTAGTTAGGGCTCTACCTAAGGCTGGCCAAGGCCCTGGCCAGCAAGGAAGCCTTGCGGAGCTAAGGACGGGTAAGGGAATTAGATGGGAGATAGTGGGATCGGGGAGGGCAAGAACGGCGCTGGCAGAATCGCCAGTAGGATGCCCCGAACAGAGAGAGAGAGAAATAGCGTGTATGCTGCGTAGTGGTAAGGCCTCTGAGTGCTAATTAGGAGGTCCCCAAATTCCCTAGTGCTCCCCTAGCCTACCTCGGCCGCCCCATCGGGCCCGCCTCAACAAACCAGCCAGCCGCTGGTCCAATTAGGCTTAACGCACTACCACGTAAAGCGTTGCTGCGCCACAACGCCAAAAAATCGGTGGAGGAGAACGTCGGAGAAACTAACGAGAGAAACACAGTCTGTATGCGCCTGTACCATAGAAGATAAAAGGAGAGAGACTGAAGCTAGCTAGCGAGAGACTTTCAGCGTGTTACTTGCCGCCAGCCTGCTGGGCGGTCTGTCGACCACGCGATTGTTCGTTTGTCCACGGGCAAATCCTACTATGACGGGCCCCTCCCGTTGTTTCCACTGTCTCCACACTAGCAACCTATATCGGAAGCAGAGGAAGTGCCTGTGAACGTACGCGTTTAGAAAGCGAAACAGTTTTATTGACACGGATGGAACTGTTTGTCATTGCGACCTTTCATATCGATATCGGCGTATAGATACGCTAAGTACGTCAAGTCGTAATCCAGCGTACACCGTTTAGCTGAATCTCGACTATGATTGGCACTGCAGTAGTCATCGTTGGGCACCGAATATAGCACGCTAAAAAAAAACTTATTTGAGGTCTCCATCTAACTGATATTCAATTCTTTGCCAAAGCACCATGAAATTGGAATACGTGAAACGAACCCCAGATATCTAATTATCTCACTAAATGAAACGTTTAACCAACAGGGTTCTTATAATAATTTTCATATGCGGTTGCAAATGGGTGGAATCGCCTAAGAAGCCAACCATGTACGCACGACGCGCTGGTCAGAAGGGGAAATTGCCTGTGACTTCTCCGTTCTTTGTTTCCTCCATTTCAGCTGAATACCTATATTATTAGGAACAATTCCTTCTTAGCAAGGTTAGCGGAAACAGCTTTTTATGGACTCACAGTTTATTAACCTTGACATTAATTAAGATCAACTGGCGTAATCGTTTTCAATGTCGCAGTGGTGATACTTTCAATATTTATAAATTATTTTGATTAGCGATCAAAACACATTCCAGATCCTACAAGCAATTAGACAGTAAGGTTCAGTTTCGTCGTTTCCCGTTATCCTGCCCCTTAGCCACCTTACTATGGCATATTTGTCAATTACGGCTGGCTCAGCGCCATGTGCCGGTCGGCGCCGATCAGGATGCACGAGCTAGCTTAATCATCGAATACGGCGGTGACGGTAGTGACTTGCATTAGGTCGTTTTTTCTGCCGAGGGCACCGTTGACTCGGAGCCATCCTGCCAGACGACCTAGCGCGTCGGTCTCCGTTAGAAGCAGTGCTCCTTCCTTTCTTCTTCGTACGCTTCGCCAATCTGATCACACAACGCAGTGTTCCAGTCAGCTAGAACAAGGGGACGCAACCCTCTCTTTCTCCGACCAGCGTAGGTCGCTCCTGAAACCCTCGACTTAATTTCCCCCTGCTTGACCCCACCGAGTTTCTTTCACCCATTCGTAACATAGCCCCTCATCTTAGGGCAGGGGTGTAGCATTAAACGCAAGAAAAAGAAAGAACGGCCAGACGAAAGACAATTAGGCTTAACCACGGATTGCCTTTTGCTGGTTTCGCGCTATTTCGGTGCTTGCTGATTGTCAATGACATACCCCCTTACCTCGTCAGCGTCTACTATAGGAAGCAAGCTAGGCGAATGTGTGTAGGACGGGTTGTGCAAGGAAATTGGCAGGATTTAGGCGATCTCGCTGAGCCCAAGAAATACACTGTAGTACTCTATTTTTCCTTATAGGCAAGTGTTATAAAAACTTCTCGTTAAGCCGAAGCCAACGAAGCAAAGGACTCGATGCTGCCATATCTATGGATTTATTTATATACAAATTAGCTTTTTCTAGCTGCAAAGTTGATCTGTGCTAACCTTGATCAGTGATAAACTATGATATATTCTCGACTTAAACCAGAAATGTTCTTAAGTGGCAGATGACCGAACACAAAACACCATCTTATTTCAACGAATTTTTGATACTTCAATTTTGAAGTTGGCTTAAATAGCAGAAGCCGTAGACCGCTTCTTTGGCATTTCGCTTTCCAGAACTATGTTCGATGTTAGCGGTCAAACTTTATCTGAGTGGTGTTGTTGCAAAACCCAATTAGAGTATGGCTTCCGTCAGCTTAAAGCGACATGACAACGCTAAGCTCGGGAGAGAAATGGTCGTCAGACGAGTGAGCAGTCTATAGAGGGCACAAGGATGCTTGCTCTAAGACCGTTTTGTAAAGGCTCGGCTTAAGTTAATTAGCAGCAGTAACAACAGTTGAGGGCAGTAGAGAGAGTAAGATCGGCGTGGAGATGACAGCGGGAACGAATGTTGCCATTTAAAACTTCATTTTGTTATTGTCGTTGCTTTAGCTATTATTACATCTGTAAAAGCTTTTCAGCCACAACTCGCCGACGAGCTCCTTTCTTCCTAATTTCCTTATTCAGGTCCGGAGAAAAGAACCGGCTTTAAGGAGGCTTTCAATACGAAGTACCATTTATATGAAAATCATTTGTTGTTACCCGACGAAGCGGCTTGTGGCTAAATTTAGATATCCGAATTATATCAAGTGCAACTGCTGAGCAGCTAATACCGTTTTTATCCTCAATACAATTTATCTCAAAGTAATATGCAGTTCTCTCTCTCTCTCTCTCTCTCTGATTATACTTTACTATAATTTATATGTGTTTCCTTGAAACTAAATATTTCATCTAATTGCATAATACAATAGGGACAAGTTTCGTTTGCGCCTTACAGAGAAACCAAGATAAATCTTCTTTCAAATGAAAACCTGCTTTAGATGAACACACTCTTGGACATAACAAATGCCACATATACATACGTATAGTCCAAACGGAAACGTGGTCTGCGGGCCGAGCTTCTCTATTTCAGGAAAAAAAGATATGTAAGCTTGCTCGAATTGTTAATACTTTTGTGACTTTCGCGGAAGCACGAACATACGATTACTTGACGAGATTTGTTGGATATCAGTATTTGAGTATACACACTGTGTCATTTTCGCCGGTATGTTTGTATATACGTGAATATGTGAGGTGACCAAATTTGTCCTGGCAAAAGAATCGAAATACAACCCAGCCGCCCGCCGCCGGGACGTGGGTATCGAGCTGTGAGAGAGCGACTGCTTAGGGGTCCAGTTGATTAGCAGTAATTAAGCTGCGGCACCCATCCCCCGATGTTAGTTCGCTAACTGGCCTGGGGCTACAACGCCCCTTCCTCCCCGTCAGCCTCCAGCATGGTAAAAGCGACCACCGGGCGATGCACTTCTTCGCCTGCCTTTTCATCGGGCGCCATTCTCTATAGCGGTGCTTCTGCCTCTGACTCACGACGACGACGACGACTAATTAGTCGACGTCTCTCTTTCTCCCGTTCTGTCCGCTTCGATGTGCAAGTACGACTCGCAGCATCCCGCCATACACTTGCCCACCCCCTCCAGTTGCCAACCGAACTCTATCCACCCCGAACACAGCAGCAGCAGAATTTCCTGTGAAAAGGTTTAGAGTCAGGGCATCTAAGCGTCGTGTACACTTTTAAAGATTGCCGCCGGACACGGATGAAGCGGGCATCTGCGGCAGCAAGCAAGCGACCACTGCTTCTGCCAGTTGTTGGCGATGATACCGCCGTTGAGAAAAGCGAGCGGTGGAAGAAGTTGCAGGAGGGAGAATGTGGGGCGCAAAGTCGCTACATAGACGTGGGAGGTCTCCTCATCTGGGCAAGCAAAACTGGGATTCTTGTTATCGACGCCCGGGCAGTGTGTTGCACTTTTATCGCCGGACCATTACCATATCGATATTTAGTATGCAGTAGATGGTATCTACAAAAATGCCCATCTTTAACTTTCTGCCACAAGGTGATATTATGCATGTGTGTGTGTGTGTGTGTGTGTGTTTGTCAATTTGGGAGCCAACAGATGTTTTTATGGCGTATTGCTATAGCGAATCGAGCTGTATCTGTTAGGGGCCAGCCGCGATAAGAGGTAACGGAACCATTTTGACCGAAACAGATTCCGCTGAAGACGCAGGCTTAAATGCACATTTGTGTATCAAGGCTTGATTTGCATGGATATTGGAAATCAGTTTTTATATGCTTCAGTTTTACTTATACTGATGCCATTCAATGCATTGAGCAGACGCTTCATACTCAGCTTCGGATCGTTACGAAGCAGCTAATTGATATTAAAAGGCAACAAATATTATTTGAATTGGCAGTCGTAGACTAAAAAAATAATGGTAGTATAAGCGTCGTTAGTTTCGTCCACGATTACGACATTCAACTGTAATCGTAGCTTCAGAGTATTTCTTCCCGAGCAGGGCACTCCGATCTTCACTCATTTATAGCCCGGTGCATTCGCTGAATTACATGTATATCAATGCTAATGCAATTGTTATTTGTTTGGCAAACTTTCGATTCTAGTAGTTAGCAAATGAAGATACTTAATGAAAAATGAACGTCGCCTGCAAATAAAGAACAATGGCCATGTTTGTTTTGGGACGAAGTTGACTCGTGACGATCAAAGCAGATAACGTTAACTTCACTAATTAATCTCAATGCGTAAATCGTTAGTATGGATAGATCTGAACGTATTAGAGCGTAGTGTTTGATATGTGGAAATCAGCTAGATGTAGCGTTAGTGTACGGTGTATAATTAGTATGACGCGCTTTGATTACGATTTATGCTACCCTAATAATCTCTGCGCAACGTTTGCAAGTGGCTCTCCTGCAGAAAAAATCTCTCCAACCATTACCCTTATCGTCTTATTGGTCATAGCTTTCATTGTTACAGCAGTGGTCTCAACATTTGACCCAAATGGCTACCCTCGTTGGCGAAAATATTGTTATCGCATCAGCCTACAAATGCGTCGGATCAATGTTCCGGTCTCATGGCTATGCAGTACGTGAATCTGCTTCGAGCGCCTTACGACAACGTTTGATACGGCCTCAAGCCGGGCCTCCGGACGAGCCAGAAGGGTGCTCGCAGATCGGCCTCGAAGCTTTTCCCTATCCGATTCGCTCTAAAATTTGCGATGGGCGCAATTGCACGCTCCGAGTGTTCGGGAGCCAGTCGCATGATCATTATTGAATTACGAACAAAAGTTAGTTGAAAAAGAAGTCGACCGTTGCTACAGTCGTTATTTTTTTTTTATCACCGTGTAGCATGTTTCTCCAGAGATGAACTCAGGTAGAGGAAATATCTAAGGCATTTTTAAGTCTCGTCCTTGATCCGCGCGTAGATGTCAATGTCGCCTGACAAAATGCGTCTAAAGGAAATAGATCAGGAAAGATTTCCTGCGGGAATTCTGACGTGTCTCTCGCATCGTCTAAGCAAAAATAGTTGCCTCTAGCACGAAGCGGACCTGTTATTCACTCACCAGTCCCCACGGCTCCACCCTCTGCCGTTGCAATATGTCAGTGAGTATATGGTGAGTGACAGATCGAAACCCACATGAAAGGTCATAGTAGAGAACTATTAACTCACTCTGATTTACTGCTATTAGAAAGCCAATCGGGCTGAGTTCTCTGGGGTTGGAAGCTCATAAAAGGCTCTGATCTTTCACCTGCGATGGACATTGGTGTTCTAGTAAATTGCTTTGTCAACATGTCATCGACCCAGGATATTTAAGTGTAAAGATTGAGAGAATGGATGTTTGAAATGATTTTGTAACAAGCGCAGGTCCTCAGCCAGCTTCGCGGTCTGCATATAATACCTCATTAAATATTCGAACGATTACTTTACCAATGTTTAGCGTTATCACCCGTTACTCTTGCTGAATGGTATTGATCAACGATTGGAGACGCCAACGAAGATCACACATTCGCTACATAGAAACGACCGGTTCTGACTGACGAAATTGATAAATTATGTGCGATAAACAACTAACTTAGGTGAGAACTCATCGAACGTAAATGTATACGATAATCAACTGCTGTAATTATGTAAATTATTACAGTCATCTACCATCTCTGACGCTTATTCTATGACTATTTTACTCGATCGGTTAACGATATCCACCCTAGATCGCCGATATGGCGGCCCGGCCTGATCATAACTAATTGTAATGTACTAGAAAAAGTATCTGGCGAGAGCTGACTGCAAAAACGAATGTCCCTGAATTCGGTGGCGGTAGTGGGGTGTGGATTGACGCCAGATGCTAGACGGCTAGGAAGGTATCACCGTTCACTATATTTCATTTTATTAACTTCTGGCCGCCGCCTTGCGTCTCTACTTTGAGGTGAAGTTCATTTTTGCCATCATTGGTGCCGCTGCTGCTGCTGGTTCAGCATTATAATTGCGCATTCCTTCGCTTTGTATTAAAAGCGTACCCTTGTACCAGTGCTATGAGAAATTCCTATCGGGTATTGAACATCGGCTACGCTTCTTCCAGCTCCTAATACTATTCAAATGTGTTGGGAATTAGTTCGAAAATGAAAAAAGTGCACCAGCAAATTCGTTCATTTGCTACAGGAATCGATGCTTTATAGATAATGATAGGCGAAAAGGTGACACAAATCCCTAAGCTAGTATTTGTAATCAAATATGTTTTTTTTTTTTTTTTTTTTTTTATATACTGCATAATGTAGAGAAGATATCGATACAAGTAGATTGGCTACATCTAAAATATACGAAATTCGTCAGATTTATCGAACCTTTATAAACATGAACATGGACGCGCGAAGAGATTGAAGATTAACACATAATGATTTCCAGCCGGACCCTGCCTTATGGGATGAAGTTTAGGGTGATATCCAAGATAATAAACAAAAACTCAGATTGCAGCTGCACTTTTTCTTCTTTTTTCGATTTTTCATTTGGCCATCGACCTTTTACTAGTAGTTTACGAAACTAGTAGTATATCAGTAACCTGTCTAATGTCCTTTCTCTGCATAAACATAAGACAGGAATATGTGGGTTACGCCAACCGGTAGTAGGTGATGCTAGCGACTGAAATCGTTGCTTAGAAATGATTTTATCCTCTGCTGTTCCCAGCGACGGGCGCAGGCGGAGCATTTCAAGATCAACTCTGACAAAACAAATTATAACTTGAACTTCTTCATCGGCCTTCGACTAACGGCTGGCGATGGATCGGTATGTCTTCTCAGCGAATCCCAAAATTGTTTACAATCAATCAATATCCCCTGATGAACGAAGTTCGCATTCGTGCTTGTGTGGGCCTGCCTTCCCCAAACCTCACTATGGGGTTCAGCTCTCTTACCTCGTAGCCCAAGGTAGCGATCCTTTTGTGTGTATTAAGTAAGAAATAGAATTTTATTTGCCAAAGTAATAGAAATTTAAGTGAAGTCGAATAGTAGGTCCTGGGCTGATCAACGCTCGTTTGATTTAATGTAATTAGATAAGAGAAGGAAACTTGAAGCTACTTGAAAGTAAATGCGTACAGCGTAGAATGTAACGAAAATGAAGTGTCTGGAAACGTGGACGGATCATTATGATAATTAAACTTCGCCGCATCAGATCTGCACTTCAACATTATTTGTAAAGACGTATTGTATTAAATGTAAAAACTAAAAGATGGACACGTTAAGCAGATCTTTGACAAGGATGATTGCATATCGAGATTATTCTCATATTTCCATCAAACAACCTTTACTATTGCCGATGCAGTATTGAGCAAACATGATGTGTTTCTTTTGACACATTAACATGTATGAACCAGCTGGGGCTGGAGATACATCGTTGTACACACGTATATCTTGTTCGTTAATTACGAAAATCAAAGCTGTAACCTTCACAGTCATGTTTATCGTCTTTAATAACATCTTTTGTCTTTTAATAGCATGTCGAATACATCTATATGTATGTATATCTATATATATCTGGATAGTCGTCCATGCTCTGTTAGCTTCGGCATGTTACCATACTTTGTACGGTAACAAAATTGCCGACAAATTTTTAAAGGCCATCATTGTATCGTGTTATATATAGCAGTCGGGAGCAACATCAACCATTGCGTTTCTTTTCGCTGGTAGCAGCCGCAATGCCGATGATGACTTAATATGGCTGAGTGGATCCCTTGTGGCTTTGCCGCAAAGGCGAGACTATTTTTGCCCGCCTATAGCCTATGCCACTACCGCACTGGATCGTCGTCGTCGTCGTGCAGCGAAGGGATATGCGAATGCCGAATTAGACAACGAGGTCAGGCCGGCGGTAGGCACACAGTATGGCGGCGCACCGGGTAGCAATGTTGCCGTTGTTGGTCATTAGTAAAACGATCTCCGTCGTCATATCGTATGGTTCTGTCTCGGTACGCTTGTCACTCGCAACTTTTTTTGGCTTCAGTCTGTGTCCCTTGCTTTATGTTTAACACTAACGTGCCTACGTATGGCGCAACATAAACAATGAGTGTATATATCTATACATCACCAGTCTTTTTAACTTAACAGATGATCGTTATTATACGGATTCCGTATTTAACAGTGGCGCTAACAGATATTTAAGTTCACAGGCATAAACAGGCCATATTTCATTAACATAATAGTTTACTGTTATTGCCATATTTATCAATAGCAGTATCTTTCTGAATGATATATATTACGATAATTTATTACAATGACATTTATAAGTTTGCGATCTTTCAAAAAGTTTAGCTTATTATCATTTTATGGCTATAGACGGGTTCCTATTCCGCGTCTAACCCACTGATGCTAGAGCGATCACAAGTAATATATCATTCCGGTAATTGTGTCGAATCTACTGTATGATATATACAAATATCATTCGGTTCGGCGCTTTTGTACTTTATTATAGTTTGTTTATTTTACTTAGCATTTGGTTCTTGCAGCTGTTGATTTCGTACGTAATTCGTTTTTTTTTTGCTTTGTTTTTTCATGTTTTTGTCGGCTTCCGAGTGGCAATTATATCGATTATATCGTCTTCTTCTATTTGTCTGTTAGATCTGTGTGTGCCTTTGGCAGTCCGATCTCGGGTGACAAAGACAGAGGTGTTACATGCAGCACCACCATCAGCACTGTAGCCTGAGGATCAAGCGGGGGTGCAAGCAGGGTCTAAGAACCATTCTTATTTGAAAGACTTTCCTTCAGACTGTCACCTGCCGTTGTCGTTCATTTTACCGATCCACGACTACAGACAGTGTGACCTAGCTGTGCCAACGACTCTTGGCCTTTTTCCTTTTTGCATCGAGCTTCACAGCCTCCCGCAGCCTTAAGTCCTCCCTTCTTATTTCCCAACCAGTCACCAGTCGCGCACACTATCAACCTCTGACGCTTCTTCCAATGAGATGGGTCCATTTTAGAACGACTGCCCTGTCTGCTTTTAGAGGGAGTGGGGAGTATTTAATATTATCGCGTCGTTGTACGAATGGAAGCCCTCTGCCGTCGCCGCTTTTCGCCATTGAGACCAAACCTAGACCCTTTTCCACTTCTCCCCAGAAAGCCCCGAGAGAAGTAGCGACGTAACCTAGTCGACAGTAGTCGCGACGGGTATGCTGCTGCTGCTGTCGGCGACAACGACGATGACGAGGACGACTCGATCGACTGTTATTGCTTCGACCTTCTTTCTCTCGATGTACGGCCGTTCGGTGCCTCTTCGGACGAGAAGCGGCAGGAAGCACAGAAAGATTGGCAGCGGCGGCAGCAGCCGACCAAAACAGACCGCGCAGCCATGCAGTAAGACTGGCAGAATGAGGCAGCAGTAGCAGCGGAGAACCACAGCATTGGGTGCCCCTAGCGTTGTCGGGGGTAGTGCTGATGGTGGATGCGGACTGGAGGAGGGAGTCAGCAAACGAACGGGGAGGGTAACAAGAAAGAGGGAGAGAGAAAAAAGGAAGAGGAAAACCGGCGAAAGCGTGCGCGCGCGCGTCGCACAACTGCTGCTTCTATTGCCATCACCACCGCTGCCGCTGCTGGGTGATATTAATTCGTCGTAGTTGTGCCAAAGCGAAGGACTGTTGGAATGGGGTTAGTAGAGGGGCTGTACCGATCTTAGATATCTGGTAGAGTCGTGGCAGGGCGGGAGGGCTGGAAGCGACGGGGCCAAAATTGTGGGGGGAAGCCAATAAGTTTATTAAGAAGATTCCTATAGCTGCTCCGGCTGCCTTTACCGCGATCGCCGTCGTCTCCGTCCTTTTTACCGCCGTCCATTTCTCTCCATTCATCTCCCCGTGTGTGCAACCTCTCTCAGCCTATTGGCATCGGCAAAAGATGAGTGGAAGCTGGTTAGTGGGTAGTTGCCGAAGAGGAGATTGGACCGAACGAGCGACGGGGGTGCTTCGACTCAAAGAACGAACGGTTGCCGAACGAGTGAGTGAGCCGCGAGCAGAGCGCGGCGCGCGTTGCCTGATTGACATGCTATTTTAATAATGCAATATTTCCTAGCTCTTATTTGCTTATACTCTTTCTCTTGCGTCTGCTCTCTGCGTCCACGATCGCGGCTGTAGCTTGGCCGTGGTTCCGACCCATCCCAGTTCTTTACTTTTCCTGGAATCGCCCACCCCTCGCATCTCGATCCGTTCGTTATTACTAACGATCGTTAGCGTGGCTCGGCCGTCGAACGTTGCTTGCCGCGTAAATCCTAGTCAGACGTGCCCGATCGTACACATATCGTTTATACATATATGTACATGTGTATATACGGTGATGTCAGGATATTTCAGGAGAGATTGTATTTCTATAGTAGTTTTTATTTCCGCATGTAGCAAGTAGATGGTGTAGTTTTGCTATATAGTCAACAGGATTTTCCGTTTCAGTATGCTCATGTATTTCTTTTTGTTTCCGTTTGATTTCTCAACTCAAGTTAGCACTACGTTTCAGATTATAAATACGACAGTTTAATAAAATAAATAATGATAGTAACAATGCTTGTTATTCTTATTATGGAAGTGCATCAAAGAATAGAGTACGAAGAAGTAATGCTATATCTTGTAGATAACTACAATTATATTAATTGCATCTTCTCAGCATTTAATATCAACCATAACTTACAGGCACCATCATTGCTTCACCGCTATCGCGGTTATCGTGTGCGGGCCACGATTAGATTTTGCTGCTACTGCTGCTGCTGCTGCTGCTGCTGTTATTGCTACAGGTAGAGAGGGGTTTCGCACTGCTCGGAGGGCAAACGTGTAGTATAATAAATGTGGAGGAGGATGCAAGAAACATTAATTAAAACTTTGTGGCTGGGTGTGCGTGCGGATGCACAGACGCTAACGGCAAACGGGAGTGGAGGGCACACACAACCGTCACCGGCACGCGATTTAGACGGCGCTTGCCAACATAACATGACAATACATACAAGATTCACCATAAGCACTGTTATTATACTAATTATTACTGCTCGGTCGCGATATGGGTTTATGGGGGCCTATCGGAACAGTCCATGGCGACGTTGCTAAGATTATAGCAAACAATCACCGCTGTCATACTAATTCGAATGGGAGAATAGGAGCAATATCATCTAGTCCAAGACATCGACGACATTATAGTGCAATTATCCTATAGTTACTATTTATCCCCATGCGTTAACTTACTTAGGTCGATGAATTAATTTTCCGTTCGGATTGCAGGTAACAGAGCAGGCGGAGAGAATGTTTAATTGAATCTGTGATCACTTCTTGACGACAATTGTTACTAATGGAACATGGATATCATGAACTGGATACATGCTTCAGGCGATTCTTTCTCAGTCTTGTTACTCTGTTATTAATTAAATTAGACGGAAAATAAGACGTTTTTATGTCCAACACGTTTACCCACCTGTTTACTGTCGCGCTGAAGTTCAGGTATTTGTTGATCAGTTAGAGATGATGGTTTGTAATATCCAAACAAATGCGAGTCGAATCACTAGTATGTAGTTACTCTACTTTATCGTCTACTATGCGTGACAAGATATCTTAGACAGATGCCAAATCTGCTCGCGCATTCAGTGTGACACTTTTTTAGGCGGTAAAATTCGATTCCGATTGTTCTACAAGTGTTCGTCCTTTTTCATGTAGACCGCTATCTCATTCAAAGCGCAAAAACGTGTTGTTTACCATGGGTCTGGGTTGCCACGTCCTTCTAGCCGGTTCTCGGTTCGCGCGCTTGCTAGCTTGCGCAAGCTACTAAACGCTTTAACACACTTCAAGGCGCCTAGAACCCTGGTTGTTTCGTTCTTCGGATTGAGCCACAATTACGGCAAAATGCAGACCAACCTGAATTATTTAGGTAGTTGACACTGTCGTTTATCTCCACTATTTATCGTGTCCATTCTTTCGAATGTCCGCACGCTTCTATCCTAACAGCGGTTAGCCAAACGAGTACTGTGGTGCCGGATAAAATCACTATAGATTTTCAACCTAACCCGATAGTTACCCTTAATCGTCCACTAAAGAACAACTATTTTATTAGGTCTAAAATAGCAACAGGAACATTGATCTGGTACATCAATGCTTTGCTGTCCTTCGTCGTGCGCTCGTGCGATGCAATGCAATGTCCACGTCCGTCGTTTCGGGTGGTGACGGTAGTTAGTCGTCAGGCGGTCAGGCAGTCTGTCTGCGCGGCGAAGCCCCGCGGCCAGTGTTCTCTCCCGATCCAATTTGAGTTAGCGAGCCCGCGGTGGTATAACACCCTCTCCCTTAACCGAGGAGAGGGGAGCAACTCTCTCCATGGAGTTCGGATTCTCTCTCAAAGACGCGCTTCCTCTTCCCCCGAACCTCCCCCCAAAGGAGAAACAGCGAACATTTGATAGTGGAAGCTAAGTTGTTGAATCTGCGAAGATAATAACATTCTCCTTGAGAGGAATACCGACGTAGGAAAAGTAAGTGTCACGTTTTTCTGAGAGGAACGCTTCAACATTACAATGCCGCATCACCTACGCGACGCAATGTTGTCGCGTATCAGGAATGCAATGAATCGCAATATAGAATAGTAGGATCTATTCGGAAATGTTCTTCGGCATTGAAAAAATAATCGCTTAAGGAAGTATTTACATTTAAGTGTGAAACTCTAATGTAACATCACAGTCATGTTTTCATGTTATAGTGAATAGCTCGAATCAGAGGTCGGGTCAGCGGTTAGCCGTATCTAATTTGTTTTCTAATAGGAGCGGCAGAGATGTTGTGCACCTACCTACTCAAGTGATATCCGTCTGCTTGGCACCAGTATATCAATCCGGTACTGGAAATATGAGGTTTGATCGATAATAATGACACCTTATTCCATTCTCAGATAGCACCTGGAAGGTAATTCTCTCAGTAGCAGTAGGTCGTTTACGCGTTTGCTGCGTCGAATAAGGTGGACTTTGAATTGGATCTCGAGTCGATCGCGTTTGTTTCGATTACCGGTCATAACAGCTGGACGCCGTTTCCGCGATGGCAAAAAAATACAGAAATATGTCTCCCCATAGAAGCCCCGCATGCAGCCTAGAGTTTGCAACCAACAATCCAGTTCTCAACTTTGAGAAGAGGATACAATTGATTGTCAATCAACTATGCTATCAATAAAAGCTCAGAAAAAAAAACATGATAACTTTATTGTGATCTTTGATTAGCTAGTCCAGTCAGTTATTCGGCCAAATAATTATGCTGTATTAATATCACTAGAAAAGTTAACACAACTCTAAACATTTGGCGAGACACATGACCTTAGAGAAAGTTACTGCATACGTCGGAGTCACTCCGTGTCTGCCGAGATGTCAGTGCTTTACCGTTACAAGGCACCATTTTAATGTTGGAAAATTGTCGTTCTTAGCCAGAGAGGCGCTACCAACTCCTATAATGTTCGGTTTTTTGTGCTGGCCCATATTTTCCAAGCTGTAATGGTACGCTCAACGCCGTATGCCCAAATGCTACGTCATACAACGATTGAAACACCCTGTCCCGTGCAACAGCGTCGAACCTAGTTGACTCGATATTCTATTGCTTAGTGCTTCTTGTAGCAGCGGGGCCCAATGAATCAAAGGAAGTGATCGATATTAGGCCATCACTGGCCGAAGCGTCATATGAAAGTTGAAAGGGTAGTAATGATAGAGGAGCGCCACATCAGCGATCGTGGCTTGCGTGGCCGGTCGATCATTGATCACTGCAGCAAACTCACAAAAAATTGCAGCTTCTTATAACTAACGAGACCGGATTGATTAATCGTCTCGTGTCGCCAGCTTCTTTGGCCAATAAACGAGGACCGTCCATGGGAAGGTGAGCGCAATCGGAGTCGGTCGAGAAGGAAAATCCTAAGGCCATCTGCATATATGGTGTAGATGTGTTTTTCCTTCTGAACTCACTTCTTCCGGAGCAAACTCGACCGGTTTCCACTTACAAGTTTCTCGAGGACACGATTGTCTACTAACTAAACCCTATCCAGATTTTCTTGTAGCAATCCAATATACATATAACCTCATTGCCCCTCAGTTTTGCAATTTTTACTAAATTGAAGCCATATAAGGAGGTGCAAGCGTTCATTCTGCATATATTGAACTACTAGTGCCATTAATATTAGCTCTGATAGCTAATACGGTTGGTGTACCTAGCGGTAGTTCCTGATGAGAGATCACAAAAGTAGTTACGTTTTCTTTCAAATATAAGACGAACCATATATATATATAGCAGAATTTCTCGATGTGGTATTTAATCTCCTTATAACACTTAAAATTAGCTGAGCCGACCAAACGCATACAAGATACGTGATGTGTTCATTCAAATCATATATGTGGCGTATATATAATATTAGATAGTAACATATCATGAACACATTAAAAAGGATCATGGCATTAGTAGGTCTTCCGTCAGATAGGTAAGACATTGTATCACTATTGTTGTTATACGAATAGGCTGTGTGTCATCGTTGGGCAACATCAGTACAAAAACGAACCCACTTTATATCAGATATAATACTGTAATACCGTTCGGTTATGGAAACTGCTATTGAATATGAGCATGTGGTTTATTGATATGTGCGAAAAGATTTCATATAGATCAGTTCCATTTTATCGTTTGCAGCAATGGTTGATATCTATATAAACTGAAGATCGAACGGCTTTGAGCGTGAAACATAGATTCACTAGGTGGGTAGTATCTGGAAATAAGGGACGGGTTTTTCCATCAATCAATATGTACTGATCTTGGTACCATTAATAATCTCATGAACAATCATGGTCTCGTATCGATAAATTAACCTTTCAAACAGTTTTCAGAAAGCAATAGTCATACGCCAAGAAGACGCCTGTTCGAACAAATCATTCCATCTCCGTGCTATGGGTCTTAGAAAAGTCACTTGATTTGCGGCTTTGTCAGTGAAACGCATCGGCAAAACCTAGAAACTACCTAGGAGCTACTGCTTTATCACACGAACAACCAATAATTACAAAAAGACTTTCTGTAAATTGCGCTATTGTTTATATGGCAGTTACAATGGATCATACAAAATCTAATCTTCATAAACCTAGCTGCTGATACGATAATCTGTCATGCACACTATTTAGAGGAACATCCGGAAGACGTATGTATAAATATTTACGGGTGTTGCCGATGTGCATATAACTACTAGTGGTACATCATCAATAGACTTTGAATCAATTCTTGCAAGTACTTCCATGACTGAACCCTAAAAGAATATTCGCTCATATTTCTTCTAGCCTATTGTGCTTTTTAGACTTCCGCAGTATTCCTATAATTATTATTACGAATATATAATTGTGAGTATAATTCTCCTGTTTATGTACTGCAGCGACAGTCGAAACGCACTGTTATCTGTCGGTATAATTGCTCCTTCCAACTCATGCATAGTTCAAAGGTTTTTCGATTTCAAAATCCACACTCGCTTGTAGCAACCCTTGTGATGGAAGAGGAATTATTCATAATCGTACCAATCGCACAAACGGCCATCAAAAGCATCAGGTGAGCAAAAACGTTTACTTGAACTGGGAAAATGTGTGCCGCAACGTATAAGACTCGGGCGTCCGTGTCAAATATGACGTAAATCTTTCCATAATCCCATCAAACCGGTTTTGGGTCGTTAGCGCTTTTTCTGCATCAGACCGAGCACTTACTAGATACATGATGTCATGGAATCGGTTAAGGGAAAGGTTTAGGGTCTGCGTCGTTAAGGGGAACTCAGTCAGAGAAAGAACAGCTCTGTTCACGATTCTTGATTGTTTGCGGTACTTCAGGTATTGTATATACAAGTTGTCAGGTAATTGTATATACAAGTTCGGCTCAGGTTCGATCGCCGGGAGAGGTTGCAAGGCAGAGTCGCTAAACGTACATAACGATATTGTCCTTCATGTTAAATTCATCGACTGGGCTCTTCATGCAAGTGCAGGTCTGGAATCTTATCGATAACGGCTTGCCACATGGACGTGAACACGCCGACCCGAAAGCCGGAGGACAGACTGCGCCTCTAGTTCGACGCAGTAAAGGTCGAGATTATCGCCGAATGTGGAGCTTGCTTGAACGCTCCTGCTGCTGTTGCTCCGGTCGTTCGTGCTGTAAATCAGACGACGCTTCTTGATGATCACTGCGATCCGGTTGATTTACAAGGATCGCCCGTTCCTTGTGGTCACCGAATCTCTTCTGCTAGCAACAGCTAGTCATTAACTAATCTCGTCGAGAGCTATTCTCGAATTCCAACAGAACCTGTTCAGGCACAGCAGATCATGCAATCGACAATCAGGCTCTGAAGTGCTGTAGTAGAGCCCTACGCTCTCCATGTCGTCACGGTTACAATTGTCGCCGAAATAAGTCCAATGCAGCCTTCTACTCTGCGTTTCTTACATTGAAGCTCTTGACTATTTCCCTTGGCGGGCCGTGTAATAACTTTAGTAACGCCACAAAACAATCTGCGCCAGTCACCGATATACGTTTGAGCTTATTATCAAGCCGTTATTCGATAGCCAACAGGTCAGTTAACATCCATTGTAGGTCTCAAACGCAGTGTTCAAAGGAGGATTGGGTTGCTACTCCCATTTGATGCCCTTCGTATGAAGACTGCTAGTTGACCATGTCTATGATCGACCAATGATGCTGGCACGGCTACCACCAAATATTAGGTGATCGATTCTGCAATAATAAGACAGACAACGATGAGCCTGGAAAAGATGTACAACTCACAATCATTTAGGCTCATTCACGATGTCCATCTGCTCGGTTCTTTATTAGACCAACGAAGGTCGCCCCATCGTTAGCTTTGATTATTGGGCACACTGATGACAGTCCGGTGGCCTTCACTTGTTTGTGAAGTTTTTTCAAATGCTATTGCGCGGTCTCTGCGTCTCTTGCCTAGTAAATTTATGCCGTAATTTAGTTTGGTTTGTTTTTTTTTTTCGAGGAAGAACTCGTAACTTCAGTACAATGATAAAAAATGCATTGTCCGAGTGTTGGTTTTTTTTTGTGACTACGGTCGGTGCCCTGCTGTTATATACAAGTGGGCTGTCTTGCATATTAATGACACGAATATGGAGCTCGTTGGATATTATAGATGGTCTGACTGGTGAGTTCTGTGACTGATGAAGAAGAAAAATACATCTAGCCCCAAATTGGATATTTGCAAGAGTTAGGCACTCTGCTTTGTCGAGTTAACGTCTCCAGGTGGTGTTTTCTGCTTATTGAGCTTCTTATCTTTCTCCATTCAAACTTTATCTGTGACAGTGACAGCGTTAATGTCTTTATAGTACTTTAAGTTTCTTGAACCTAGACTATACATGAAATAGCAATGAGAATTTAGAGGAGTTGCACAGAAAAGGCGGACTGCATTTCTAATTCCGTAGAGAGCTGTATCAATCATCAAAAGGCAAATCATCGAAACGCTTTCCAGATTCACGTATATTTTTATAGATAGAATTCTTTTAAAATTGGTAATTCATATTTTATCTAGAACAGTAGCAAAGCGGAAATACAAAAGAGTATTAACGATAATTTTTTAATTTTTCTTTTTGTTTCAGAAAACTGTAGAAGCAGTTTAAGATATTTGTTCTGCACAGTTAAAAACGTAGCCCTGTTAAACAATAACCTTCCTTCGAAAGGAAGTCAGTTTAGCCCTCTATGAAACCAAAAATTCAAGTGAAACTTCGAAAGCCACTTAAGAGTTGCACCCTCAACTATACAATCCTATTTATACACACCACACCCATATCAGGTTGTCTTGATAGCTCTCTGACCAAGTATATTTCGCCCGACGTTCATGCCGGCCATGTTATTGTGCGGCTAAAATACATCACTTTGTTTACCTTTTTCCCTTAGCGCATTTCACTAAATCAGTGTAACTGTATTGCATTCTATTTTTCTGATGCGCCCACAGTCTTTGTCCGTCAGGCCGCCTCGTAACGTGCCAATGTGTACATAGCCTATGTAAGAAGAAATATATAGGAAAGCCACACATTAGGTAGTTGAATTGCTTGAATTTTTGTTTCTTTTTTAAATCAAGAGTATAGCAACTGGTTAGTGAAGAATCCGTTCTACATAGATGGAGGAAGCGACCGATGATTAATTGTTTTGAAATCAGTCAATCAATCTAAAACGCAGTTTCTATATATTGATGTAGCGGCTAGCTGAAACTATCAGGTCCATGTTTAAGGTATAATAAGGTAAGTTGTCTTCAAAAAGGTACTGTATATCTAACTACCGTACAAAATTAAAAATACAAAACTACTCATATCATATGGGCTAGTTGGTCAACTAGCTAAAACCGTAATAGAGGCATCTTCTCTGAAAAAAGGGCATTTGAGATGGGATTGTAAGAGACAAACAACTCATTCTTAGCTTGACAGGCTATGTAGGGAATGATTGGAAGCTTCTTGAACTAAAAAATAGGGTTTGTTAGTTTGAAACGCCTTCAATAATATGCTTCCGTGAGGTCCAATGACGTTTTAACTATTCTACCTGTTAGTTGAACGCATCGATTTGCAGAATTTGATGGACCAGTTATAAGTGCAGCTCTGATTTTCAGTACTAAATTATATATTGCGTTAAAATTAGTAATTTTTAGATTACACTCGACCAGTGTACGATCGTTAATATCTAAAGACTTGGTGCCCCTAGTTACAAAATTTAATTCCCCAATGATTCTAATTTTGCCTGTTAATTAGCTTAGAACCTATTCAAAATGTTCGACCCGCTAAATCGCGTGGGACATAGGCTAATAAGTGACTAATAGGCCCTAGGTAGAATAACTAGCAACTTAATGTCCCCAATTCCAGAGAGTGGCTGTATAGGATCTCTGCTGTCCTAACTCAGAAATAGTGTACAAAAATAGCACGTAGGAAGGAACGTCCAAAGAGAATTCTAAGAAAAAAGCACTCACCACGGAGTAAATAATAATAATTCACTTTTTTCAAATAGTTTCTAAGACAAACTGTACCTAATATAATTTAGTATCTCCCACAAAGGACAAACGAAAAAATATGGAATAAAATAAATTTTTTAAATCAAATTTAGTTTATCCTTGATTGCTAGTTGACCTATATATATATATATATATATATATATATATATATATATAGGTCAAGAACGCAAAATCATAGTGAATTATATAGAAGCATTTAAAACAATTCCAGTCATATAGCTTTACGAGTTTTATTTGGTTTATAAAACTAATTTAAACGACTTGCCGGAGGGTGATGAGCAGTATGAGGTTTATCACAATTTTTCCCGCATCTTACGCAGATGCAAAGAAAAAGTCTACTTCATGAACATTCAGTTTCGTACAGAACATGTGGTGGAGACTATGGACGACAAAACGTATGACGATATGTCCATTCAGCCGGTTCGTCCCTTGCGTTCCACTTTTTGTTTTTGATTGTACCAAGCGCAAAAGAATCCCCATCTATCTGTGCGAGTTCTCAGCCCTCAGTTCCTAGAGTTGGTTTTGAAGGTTTCGGTTGGTGAGAGCTCAAAGCCACGACACAGATCTTCAAACAGCAATGGAGAGTCGGCTAGCAGGTACGCAAAGCTATTTCTGGTCACTATGCCCAGTCCCAGTGCCCTTTTGAAGAAGGAGGGGCTTTGGAGCGATTTAACGATTGTTCACTGTAAATTTTTCTAAATGACGCCTATCCCGTATGATACAATTGAAGTTATTTTGAGGTCGAATAAGGTAACCAGTCGCGAAGGGTAAGCGATAAGGCAACTTGGTCGCCTGTGAAGTCAACACTGTCCACCTGCGTATTTCGATGACATACGCAGTGAAACTTCCGCCGTCCTCAAAAATGAGCAATAGCCTATATAGAGGTCGGTTAACATGAGCAACAGGCGACCTGATGAAATACAAGGTGTCCTTAATCGCTGTACTGTCCCTCTTTCACACTTCATTAACTCCGTCTTGAGCAGCTCTTCGATCAGTCTCAAATCCTTGACTGTCATGTAAAGCTGGGCTTGCTGCATTTGAAACCTGTCTGAACTATATACAATTAGGCTGTATACATACAAGATGATTCCGACTGACTTCCTCTACCGTCTCATTTGATCGTGGAGGCCCTTTAGCAAAATGGAGAAGAAGACTGGGCCTAGATTGTTGTACTGAGCCAGAGCAGTAGTCTGTGCGAAAAGCGGAGATTCGGCTTCTCCGTCGTCGATGGCTTTGTTGCTCTATTATAAATTCGCAGCTAAAAGGTTGAGCTCGTTTACAGGTACGTCAGCATAACCTTGCCCATACCTTCCGAGTCGAAAGGCTGTTTGGAAGCTGACCAACACCACGTATAGCGGATTGTGCGCCCTGGTTAGTGTTCTTCTAACGGCGGCCATCCCGACCCTGCATGCCGTTTTTGTGGAGCATTACCTTCGGAACTCTTGTCGCTCTGTTGAGATGGCGTATACGCTTTCTAAGTAGCTGTCCAGTCTTTTCGTCAACAAGCAGGACAGCAGCTTATAACGAACACTTTTATTTGCTATTCCCCGTCATAATGACAGGTCGACTGAATCGACCTTTTTTTGAACAATTGCTAACAGGGTAGCATCTCTTCACTGAGCTAAGAGTGTACCAGTAGGTAAAAGATTGTTAAATATTGACGTGCAGCAACGTGCCAGAAGGACAGCTCATTGAAGATACTCGCTGCAGGGCCTGTCTGGATCGATGGCTTTCTTATTGCGTAGGCTCCAAGAGTTGGCATTACTTTCCGTACTATAAAGTCTTATTGAGGGACATCGCGTTGTATTGAGATTAACTTCACACTATAGCGAGCAAAGCACCGCGCGTAATATTATAACCTTCGTCGCAACATCTCCGGGGGTCCTATGAGGGCCGAGGAGTTAATCGGGCAAACCATCAAGCTGCCGTGGTGTGTTAGCTTGTATGGTTGACAGTCTGCATTGGCGATCTAATGGGTCTCCAGTCGTTCAACGCATTGTCGCCTATGTGATACATGTGTTTTTAGACAGTTGTTCTAAAAACGGAGGCGAGAGTATAGAAATCGAACTATAACATGGCCATAAGCCTAAAGGCCATATGAGGCTTCGGGAAAAAACTGCATATGAAATCGAGCCATGGCCCGCGCTTCCGGAAGGACGGCAAAACAATTCTATACCATGTATTTAAAACAAATACTCTAGATATATTTATGCTTTTCAATTATTAAAAAATAAATAGAGTCATATGAAATGATGAGTATATGTCCGCACAGTCTGGTTACGGTGCTGTTTTCACTATCGCTCGGTCGCGTTACCTTTATTTTAAACAGTTTCGATTTGACTATCGGCATAACAACCTTTTTTCTTTTTGCTTTAAGCAGGAATCAGGTTAGAAAAGTAAAGCATGAACGCTACGAAAACACCGATGAAGTAAATGCGATTTTAAAATAAGTTTATCCATTCGTTGTTGAGGATTATTGTAGGCGTACCACATAGCAGCGGCTTCTCGTTGATTTGACGTTGCGCAGCTATCAACAAATACTGTACGTGAATGCCAGAAAAATAGTAAACGTTGGCGTAACTCTGAGGGAGCATCGTGGTATTTATAAATATCCTGACGATGACTACACCCAACTGAAAATTATATAAGAGACACGAAGCTACTATTGTGGCAGCATCTGTTCACGACGCTAGATGAGGAACAGAATTGTTTAACGCCGGCAGAAGCGTCATGTTGTAAATTCCCAAAGAATCGTTGATGTGTTTATATGATAAACATTTGTCTTTTATTGATGACATACGTCGAAAAAATCATCTGGTATGGTAAGACCAGATTCAACTCGTAATGCGGCCTTTCTACGACAAGAATAAAAGCCGTATTTGTTATTTGCAATGATTCTATTTTTTCAGCAGAAAAATCAACATAAGCAGAGTAAGTAGAAAAAAGAATGAGGCATTAACCATTGACTATCAATCGGTTGGAGCCCTTAAAAAGTAGAATTAAGATTTATTTTATTACAAGGCCGAAACCAGTCTCTACGGGTCTAACCAGAATTGCTAAATAGTGGTCAGCTTAAGATAAGCTAAAATACTGGTTATATTTATGTTTATTTATATATATATATAGTGCCCGAGCGTGCCTAGTGCGGTTATTCACGGTTTCGACAACATGGATAGCCTATCGGTGAATTTTTCGCTGCCGCTGAGTAAATGAGCGAAATGTTGATTAACTAAAAACCAGTTGAGATCAAATCTGAGGGTCGTTTACGAGCCCAGCCAACGGAGTAATTTGTCATCTTTTTTGAAACTATACCTACTCTTTGTTGACAACGTACTAAGGCTGAGCTACATTGTATGCGCAGCATATGTCTTACTCAACCTAATTGTGCTAAACATATTAAAAAGATGGACGTATAGCGCCTAAAGCGTTTTTTTGACTATTGATAAAACAAAATTGATCTTCACCCAGCTCTTGTAATATTCGTACTACACAACAAGTAGGCTGCTTACAACTGCTTAGCCTTTAATTTTTCGTAAATATCTATCTAAACTTTATTAAACTGGGACACGCGGTGGTGCAAGTTGGAGTTCCGGTATAGGAACTGCTGTCTGATGAAACGTCCCGACGGCTGTACCGAACGTAAAGACTCGAAATATTGAATTTCTGTGAACTCGGGTAAAATCAATTTTTAAAAGATGTCATCTTTGCCGCACAACAGCAGATACACTGCAGTTTTGAAAAACGAGGCATTTCGCCAATATTTTTGTAAACCGTAATATAAATACGGCTTTATATCTTTTAAAACGTCTGTATCTTTCTCCTTATATTATTCCTTCTGAGTAACCGCCCGTGCACCTGTACCTCGCCAATTCAAACGACTTGAGTGACGAAAGCTTACGTCGCCGAGCGCATATTTGGTCGTTTATATTGGTAACCCGTATTCTTCTTTTGTGGTAGGCCCGCAGTGCAGCCAACTACTTTGGCAAAGTATCGGGTAAATCTTATTTTTAGAATTGCCTAATAGATAAGACCTCTTACGTGGCATGTGCTATTTTATTGCAGTATGTGTAGGTTTTGGCCCCATTTGATAAGCGATACAACTTTATGGGAGGAAGAAATAGTGCATCTAAACTAAAAATGTTTCTTATGCTTTATATATCGAAAGAAAAATTGATACTTCAACGAAATCTTTGGCATGTTCTAGAAATCTTATTTCTGACGATCATAATTATTCAGAACAATTATGGGACCTAGACCACTAACTAATAATTTTCAATACATTTCTTCTTTAATCCACAAACAACTTCCTAATAGTAACTCGTAAAAATGTCACTTAGATAGCCGATAGCGAGCCAAAGGTTGCAAGAAGGCAAGAACTCGAAATTGCTAAAAATGCTACAAAAAGTTCAAAAAGTTACAAAAAAAAACTGTCCGTTGGCGCTTACCTTTATAACCTTATTAACTGATATGCTCACTTCTAAAATGGCTGTTAGTTCCTCAGGTAAAAACTTAGGTATACCAACAATGACTTTTTGAGTAATTTTGTTTAATCTTCAAGTCCTCTAATCTAAACTTTATTGAAAATCTTATTTGCCCCGTCAGGGTTGAAATATTCATGAAGAAAATTATGTTCGTTATTTTTCGCCTTCCACCTATAGTAATAATAATAATTATTATTATCATTACTGGATACTGTATTCATAGTTTTAATATTGAATCTGTTTCTACTTCATATACATCTTACCTAGTCTCCTTCAATTCGATAAGCTAAGTAGTGAATCAATGACGCCCACTGTACATCGGATTGTCAAAAATATATCGTGTTATTAGCTGGTTTCTGCTAACTTTCCCTTCTGGTGTTGTCGCTGGAAAAGTCCTATGATATAATTTATTTATTATCTATTTCTATAAAACTAAGTAAGTTGTAATGGCTAAAATGTCTACTATGATTTAGTTTTGAACTGAAATGCAGACTATTGATAAAGTGATTCAAGATGTTTTAGCTACGATAAGGCCATGTTTTTGTTCAAACTAAGTAAAATATATTCCTTATATAAAATGGAGGCGTTTAAAATATATGCTGTCACATCTTTAGGTTCCTTCTAAACTAAGAATTATTGTGTTAACATGTCAATATATCAGATAGGACCTGTTTTATATTCGTGGTTAAAGCGGGAGAAAAACATATGTTCAAAATAAACTACTAAAACCCAGAAAACGCACTTTTATATTATAAGCAGAGGAAGCAACACAATTATCTCTGATCACTATCTTATTCATTTTTTTTTTAACTAGTCTAACGTATTTTAACATAGACTGTTTTTCGGATAATCAAGATTAGTGCGTCGAAAACTCTTTTCTATAGACATAAAACAAATATAAAGGTATGGCTGTTTCGTAATGAATACAGTTATTTCATCTTTACTCGTTCCATTCTATGTAACTGATATCTGCAAGAATATACAGTGCCACTCGTGCTCTAATTTAAACTTAAAATACGAAAAATTTGTTGTTGTGTATTCCGGATCGTCCACGTTCCGTCCATTTACCCGTGATATTGTAAAGGAGCATACGTATGTGAACAATGAATAGCCAGGCAAGAAATCGATGGATGTAATTTGAGTGAATTTGTTCTTAAGGTGATTGAAACTAAAAAAAACTAAACCCTTTTTTTGGATTTTCTTGGAAGTACAGCCGTTGTGGTATTTGACAGGGTTCGTTTTCTGCGCTAGCTGCGAATACATAAAGAGGTGATAATTTTCATACAAATCAAAATATACGTGGTTCTAGTAATAATACTGAGTTATTTAATACAGAACTGAACAAAACGCTTTAATAAGTTTTTATTAAAATGTAATAGTACTGGTGCCACATATATGATATACGCGTCGTTCTGGGAAAAATGTTACAAACGTTTAGCGTGCACCACAACGCTAGCGGAAAAAGTAACACTCGACGCTACTCAAGGAAGAACATAGTTTTTCATGCGTTCGATCCTACCCATTTGAGTCTATTAAGAGCAAAACTGACATCTCATGGGTCCATTTACGAGACGTACTTAGCATTATACGTCTGACTAACGACAAAGGGTCTGTAAATCCTCGGCAGAGCCAATAGATATCTGTTGTTAGGATTTTTCGTTTACATTACGCTTGTGATGAATGTTATCTGCTCTTTTCGCTCTTGATATAAAGTTGGTGATTAATAAGTGAATGAATATTGACATGTGCGCTCTGTGTGTTCATTGTTCTATAAACTTTTACAATCTCTATTTTGTGGTGGAATGTCACTCAGTGATCTCGCGGGTGTTGCCATTTTCCCCAATTTGCCTTTAGTGTCAATACGTAGCCTCATAGTTTTGAAGCGTATTCTGAAAATACAAAATATATATAAATATATATATATTTATATATATATATATATATAAATATATATATAAATACAAAATATATAATATACCGAGAGCCTCGAATCGAACCCTCATCTCATATCGGCTGGCGTCAATCTGATAAAGGGATTATTACGGACAAAATAGGTACAATATATATATATATATATATATATATATATATATATATATATATATATGCCAGCCGATATGAGGTGAGGGTTCGATACGAGGCTCTCGGTAATGGCTTACGATAATAAGCATTTGATAATACAAACCGACCTGCAATACAAACAAATTTACGTGATTTTTGAATAAGATATATTACTGATATATAGGCAAAATCAGGCTTGCTTCGTAAACGTAGGTAAGCATTAAAATATATTAAGTGGCTTGACAGTTGTATTATTCGGAAAATTATTGTCTCACGGTGGAAAGCCCGTTGTTTAAACATTGGCTACAACATTGTCGAATTCTGAAGTGCAATGATATGAGCTGGCATACTATTGAATTTTGTTCTCCGATGTTGTAATATATATGTCATAGCAGAGAATACAAATGATCGATTCAGAGTGTTATTGCATATTGGAACAACTATTTCAGTCTCTTTGGTTTATTACTAACTTGCTTGATAAAATGGCGAGTGTTCGAAACCACCAAATTTTCTTATATTGCAGTGAGTGTTCCGCGACAACAATAAGCCAAAGAACCACTGTATGCCTAGACGCTTAGTGAATAAATACAAACAGTGAATCAACTCGTGAAAGCTTGCTTACTTGTTTAGTTACTTTTGTCTCCTGGTGCATTTATTCGGAAAGAGTACAGTTTATCAGATAAAAATGCCAATGTACTGCTTACTTTTTTTCGATATTATTATTGTTAATATGAGCAATTTTTGTTGAATCTCATATGTTCGTTTTGGCAAAATGGTAATTGGGTTGGTTATTTATTCATTTACAGTTCCAATATGCTTACACAATACTAATCTAAGTACGTTAGAAATTCCGCATTAATCTAGACAGAGCAATAAACGATAGTAAGTTCTTTATATAACTTAGCGAATTTGAGATTCATATTATTAATAATTATGATGTAGGTTATCAAGTTAAATTATTTTTCTTTTTCAGCCTTCATATTTCAGACAGCGTAAGGCAATGCCCGACGAATCGCCAAATAATGCGGTCTCTCAGGGCGGTGGTTCAGCCACCGCCCGTGAAAATACGGTCGCACAAGAACGAATTAGGACCAGTGGTGGTCCTACATCTACGGCGAGTAAAGACGAAGCCGTTCAGAGACAGGAATATATCAACTCATTAAACCAATGGCTGTGGCAGTGTTACCATTGGCAACAGGTACATCTGACACCCGTTGCTATAAAGCAAACTATTTAATAACGATAATTTAATTCTTGACTCCCAAAGAGGGCAATCTATATTTATAATGTCTCTTTAAGCAAATTTAAAAATATGTTTATCTGTTGATAGGGTACTACTATTTGGTCTTTAAAGAAAGTCTGCTCTAGCTTTGTCGTCTATTCATACGTTTGTACATATCCATCAAGCTCTAAGAGTATTCGGCTCCATTAAGAGTAGATTCCATTTAGGTTGGCTCTAAATGCAGCCTACCGCAAAAGCTATCTGGAATTTCCGAGAGTTTGTTTATCTCTCCTCTGCTTTTGGCGCCCTTTAGAGTATTGTTTTTTGCATGGAACTTTAAACCTATAATTAAATATATATGTCTAATTAGGTAAATTCGGTGGTAACATCTGCGATGCTTCATGGTGTCGCACAATCTGGAGGGGCTTTCAATGTCAATCGAGGTATCATCGGGACAGGGCAACAGGTAACAGTCGATGCCACGACACAGGCAAGTGATGCCAACTTCGTTGGCCATTTCATTGCAATGAGTTCGTGTATGGTATCTGAATATTTCTTGTATATTTTGTTTGTACCTTGTGAAATTCCCATCAATGGTCCACCAATGGATAGATAAAGCGGTTGAATTAGCGATTGATGCGTCGTTTGCATGTATTATACTACTTCGTGTCCTGCTTGCGCTTCTTGGACCTTCGAATGCTTGATATCAATTTTGAGGCATTCATGACATAGAGTAATTTAGAAAAATCACGACAGTCAAAATATAACAGTAACCAAATATCGTGTGGATAGCCCAAGGTCCCTACTTAAATCCAGATAATTTGCTGGATTAGAAATCCAAATGTCTAGACGTTTTTCTGTAAGAGCTACATTGTTGGATAACATCTATATTGGCTGTTCTCAGCAAATTTTATTGTAAACCACACATGCATATATTACAGCCCCACCGCTATCATTATCTTCGCACTTTGGTTTTCTTGTTTGTCTTATCCGTTTTATAGTTCCAGGTGAATATCCCGTCGATACCAAAACGGCTTGCCGCGGAGCTCATTGATTGCGCGATTTTACTCGTTGTAAAATTTATAATCACCTACATAGCTGTCGACTATTTTGAGATCATCGATTTGCCCAGGTATTCACCACCCCGATTGCTGAAAATGATGTCATCGGTCCGTTTAAGAAGTCAAGCTCAAAGAATAAAGTTCATAATGTTAATTAAGTTAAGCTAGAAGGTTTTTAAGAAGGTATCCTGTAGGTTTCTAGTCAACAAAACCATGAAACTAGAACCATGAATTGCCAGAAGTTAATAATAATAAATAATAATTCGACACTAATTTTTGCTGAAAATAAGAGACACCACATAATGATAGGCCCTAAGTAAGGTATTCCTTGTCTGTCATTTCACGCCCTACCAAAAGTAGAAGTTATTTCATTTGTTTGCAGAAAATGCAGTAAAATGTAAGTCTAGCTTGTTTTTTAGTGTATATTATAGGGATAAATTTCATTTTTGAGAATTCATCCAGATTATGTAACGTGTTTATTTTCATGTGTCGTCTGATTTTTTTTTCTCAGCTTTAATTTCAGCTCCTTTTCGTGAGTATTTGCCACTGTCATTGCGCTATAATTTTCGTTTGGCTTGCTTCTCTTTATGTTTGGTTGACTTCCACTTTATATTGCTTCTTTAGTTATTATCTAATCTCTATTTTTTAATACAGATATCACACTTATCATAGATGAAGAAATCGAACAACTCACGTAAGCTACGACTTCATGGTAGGTAGTAGTACTTGAGGGTGTACTGAAGCTTTCACGTTTTAGCTGAATTCGGAAAGAAATTGACTTAATCTTCCACTTAATTCGGTTCCGTATAATGAAAAAGACCGTGTAGCATTTATAAAAAGAATATAGCAATTTAGTAATATGTATGTGAATGCATGAACCCCTTAGAGGTCATAGAAAACTGTAAAACTATTTTTGGTTTCCATCCTTCCTATTGTTGCACGAATTGCTTTCTGAAATGAATTGAAAAAAACCTATTGCCTCTAATATTCGTGAATAAAATAGGTTTTCTGAAGCACGTGGTCTAATAAAGATAAATTCTAGTTGTTGTAAGCTCCTAAAATAACACGTGAGTGACATAAGAGTCAATTTTCGTCTTGTATCTTTAAATATTTTATGCGGTGCTCTCCGATTGCTATATATATATTGTATATGCACTGAGGCACGATTGTAGCACTGATACTACAATGTGATAGTTGGCAGTCAGACTTAGCTGAAACGTAGATAATTGATCGATAGAGTCGTTTCAGTTGTCCCTGTAAACTTGGTGTGTAATCCTGAATGACTTCAGCAGTTTACTTGGGCTCCCAAACTAAGTACGTTATGTGCCATAAAATCACATGAATATCCCTGAACTAGGTACATGTTCAAATGGTTAAATATCTACTGTGAAGGTAGTAAAGTAAAAATGATCCTAGCACGGGCTAGTGTCTGAGCTTCAAAGTCTATACAGCGCCGTACTAAACTCAATTCAATAGTGCTTCGGTTTTCCCAGTTGCGCAACCAGCTGGTATCGCTTTCGTACTGTTTTATGCACCGCTATTTGGTTCGTATCTTTGTCCATGTGGCCGCTTTTGCAGCTATGACTTACGCATCTTGCAACAGGACCTGCTAACGTACTCAGTCGCGCTGGAGAGTATTCTCGACAAATGGCCAATTTTATTTCTCGAGAGCGTACATCGATTAGTGGTCATCCTATATGAGACACTGGCTGTCTGGGGAATGATCGGTCGAGGACAAACCATCGGTAATTATAAGTCAGACCATACAGAAATTTTTTCAATCGTTTGATTTACTTCTATACTTTCCATCGTATAAGTCGGTTAGTATAAACTAAAACTGGTTTTGTTAGCTTAGAAGAACATGCTATATTTTGATCTGTTTGTTATTGCCTAATTATAAGACGTGTTAAGTTGTCACTTGTTTTGAGCTCGCAGATGTAAAGCGGAAATCTTATTTTGGAAAATAATTCTTACACTGACTTATATAGGGGCACATGGTGAAAACACTATTACCACCGGGTTCGTGCACAGAGAAGGCATGTTTTAGATAAATTTTTATTTAGATAAAGTATAGTGGTTGATAATGCACTATAAAAGTACAAACAAAATATAGGTTTCATTTACCACGTGCCACAACGGTAATTTCACTAGATATTATTCCGTTTTACTAGATCAAATATTGGACTTCCATTAACACGTATCCTTACAGGCAAGTATATAATGAACATTCGTGTGATCAACTGCTGGCAGTGCGAAACAGTCGTTCCGGGTGTGTTACGGGTCCGAGTGTCGTGTGGGGTTGGCCTCCTCTGGGCTTTACTACGGGCGACTATGAAAAATTGCGGGGTGACTTTTTTGTTTCCAGTTTGTGTGACCGCTTTTTTCTTTCAACACAACCGCGCGGTCTACGACCAGTTGTGTAGGACTTTGGTTATTGAGGAGCCCCGAAATGGGCCGAGGATTGTGGTCAATTAAAGCCAAATTAGAGAAAACGACATTGTAAATAGGCATCTGTTAACGGTTTGAAATCTCTCCAGTATAGATTATAAATGTTGCTGTCTTATAAGCTGAATTATACGGGACTTTAATAATCGGGTTACCGATGGTATTAATATTGATAGAAATCAGGACGCTGAAATATGGTATATATTACGGTAACGGTCAGCATCACATGCATATAGATTAGAATATGTGGTTAATCAGTTACTGTAATATAGTAAAATATATAAATTGAAATAGATAGTTTCACTCAACGAGGTAATAAAGAGATCGTCATCGAGATATATCAAAACGATCCTTTATTTGCTTTTATTAGCATATAAATCATTTACGGATTGGCTAAAATTAAATTAATATGCTTTTGTAACAAAGCATCATATTTACCTTTGGAAACCTATTTGCCGTGCTTTTTAGCCAGCAAACAATTATTAAATAATTATCGAAGGCATTCTCATACAGATAACAATTAAAAGTGTTTTTACTTCCTACACGATTATGTACTGCTGATAAAGTAAACTAACGTAGACAAAAGAGATAATTTTATGTTTCAATTCAAAAGTTATTATATCTCTACGTTCCCTGTTGTTAGGAGGATCATACTATAATGCAAAGTTTTAGCTGCTTTTTCTTTTATAGCATGAAATTAATCATGTCGCATACACCAAGCAGCATCAGAGTATTATTCCATGCGTGTTAATACTGTATTCTAAATGTACATTAAATAATACTGTGGCGCTCTAAACGTTTTCTTTACAATGATTAAACATGAACATGCTGCACAGTCAATTTCTAATAAAAAAGACAAAAACGTTTTCTCAGCCACATGCCACAACGCAAAAGGATGCATGACAATTATATAAGCCTCTGCCTCACAACACCCCGAGTCCAGTTTTTTTCAGCTCATTATGCAGATCTAAGCAATCCAATTCTGATCTGCTATTTTCGTAGATATGGCCGTGGAGTCTTCTGTACGATATATTAGGGTGTATTTAGTAGATCAAACTTTACTGTACAGGCACGCATGTGCATGGCTATTCAGAGTAGACGAAACTTCTCTAAAAAAAAAATCGCAGTGGCCACCGATCACATGACTGTAACACATCAAGGTGGCATTAAATTTGTTGAATTTATTAGTGAAATGAGCGAAAGACCGAAGCCTTAGGCTTCTCTAGTGGCTCCCGTCTAGTGGTCTACCGGCTTCTCTAGTGGTCTTAGACTCTCAGTCTTCATAAGTTTAGATAACTTTTAATAGACCATGAACAAAATAAACGTGCAGAATTTTCGAATAATGTTAAGTGTCATGCTACGTATGCAGCTAGAATGAAAACTTTCTAGAGATCATTACCATTTTAATAAATCTTAATCAGAATCTTATATAATATTGTATATATATTGTATAAAATAGGAAGTTTAAAAAGTTCCACTCCACTAGGAGAACGTACATAACCTAGAAAACTGGTTAGCCGAAGGACACTACTTATAAACCACCTCACTATAAGTCACCTCAACACCTCGATACCCACCGTCTGGGGGTACGGCACACATCAATGCTCAGTGGTTTCTACTTTTGTTAAGATTATTCATTCAATTTGGCACGCTCAGAAACAGATCTTATCATACACCCGTGACAAAGATTACTTTTCCACCTTTTGGATTACCACTATGTGTATTTGTTCTGCTGGTAAGTTATCCTTCAATGCTTACTAAAACAATAAATTTAATACACTCAGACATAATACATAACGATTTAATATTTATTCCTATCCCGTAACTTCCTAAATACATTGCGCCTTCGAGAACTCAAAGAACGCTCTATAAGTATGTAGAGAACATATTTAGCAGTGGAAGCGACGTCTACTCCCTTCTGTACTTCAAACTTTCGTACGATTTTCCGAGAATTACATTCTGAATATCATCTAATAACATTCGCCGTGACAGTGATAGTTGTACCACGGTAACCGCACGTTGTCAGTAACTATTACTATTTTGCATTACTATTACTATTAAGGCATTCACACTTTTGTACTACATAGTAGCTACAATGTTGTCCCGAACGGACCAGTTTGTCGACAGTAGAATGACCTAGATAGGACTGTCCATACGCTGTAACATGTCTTATATAGAGGACAAAGACAAAACGAACGTTCGGCCATCAGGTTTCATCATAACGCTTTCGCGCTTTAACAGATCTTCTGAAGAGACCGGTATCTTGTACAAATAGAGACTACACCAACTAGCAGATATGCAAAACCTGGCCCTCAAATGACGGACCTCGTCTAATTGTTACGTGTATGACAGTAGAATAGCAAACCTGAGTCAACAACTTGTAGACTGCGATTAATGCAATTCTCGTGTTTAAATGCTGATTCCCACAACTTATGAAAGCTTTTTTTCGGATATATGTTTGCATACAATGCAAAGGGCATAAAGCTTTTTTCCATCCATATATCCATAACATATTGGCAACGAACTCGGAAAAAGCTTAGCTTCGTTTGCTTGTCTCGCTGCCTGTTAAATGTTCTGATTTAGATGCACTTTGTTCGGAAGCATAACTATCTGGAGACTCTACCGTGTAAAAGTCTTCCGGCTGTTGCGACTGTCCAGTTCGAGCGTATTCCTGCAGCATAGCCTTCCCTGCTTCTTTTGCGGTTCGCTTGGCTATACCGCGCACACCCAAGTTGGCCACATTATTAACCGTTAAGGCGAAGTTTCCTATGCTATACATGGCATCGCCAATAACCTCGCCAGCGTCTTCGCCATATCTGTGGATTAGAACAATGAGGCATATTTTAAAATATTTCATATGAATAGAACAAATAAAGAGGCGTACACATATGTAGAAATTATTTTTTAAACTAACTTTAGGTATTTCTTATTCTATATTTGTTCCTATTAGTTTGAGAAAAACATATCGTCAAGGCGGTGTATTGCCTACTAAATCATGATCTATTTACTTACTTGTGATGCACGAGAGTGACAGTATTTTCTGTAATACTCTTAGCGAGCACCCTAGCAGCGTTTTCGAGGCCCATAAAGACAGTGCCGAACCCAGCTACGCCGCCGCCAGCGATTAGAAGAGCGTCGTTCAACGTCCCGTTCGAAGCCACCCCGTCTACGACTTCGGTGGGAGCAAGAGTCCTCGCAATGCGCTTACCCAAGGCACACGTCATGTCGCCAACTGCAGAAACTACGAATCTGCAATGTTTGTTGTTAATCACAATGTCAAACACAAGAATACAAAGTACCAACGTGTTATACTCACTCTAATTCAAACGTATTGCTTTACCTGTTATCTCCTTGTTGTGGAATACATAAAATATTACGGATTACTAACCAACATGTACAGGGTGACGCGTTTAAATCGTACTAAATAAGATTGTATCTAAACAAAAATGGGTATTTCAATGAAACTGTTTATATGTGCTAGAAGTGCCCTTAACGATCATGTTTACTTGGTATAACCTATATCTATCGTTAGTACAGTTTCAATTCGGAATCTATATTGCTAGTAATAGTTTTCAAAATAATTCCTTTTGAAACCGCAAACAACCTTTCAATAATAACGGTGCGCCAAGCGATATTGGTAGGCACAATGTCCTAAAAGGTATATACAAAAAGATTCAAACGGAATTAAATTGTGGACCGATAACAAGCCGAATGTCTCACAATGCAAATATTTAAAACGGCTGAAAAGCTCAACAGGTGCGAAAGGCACAAAAAGTTTAAAAACCATTGACTGTTGTAGCTTTTCTAGACAATACATTTACCAATTAATATTCTCGTCTCTACAGCAGCTGCCCATTTTTGTAGCAAAAATGTAAATATATCAAAAACGGCTTTTTGAGTTCGTTTGATGAATTTTCGGGGCCTTTAAATCTAACACCTACTAAGAATTCTCCCATATGCTTCGTGGAAGTCTTCTTCGAATTTTTCAGAAACCGCACGAAAAGAAGAAGATTTCTTTCTTTTTTTCCTGGCAATTTCTGGCAAGAAAGAAACTTGTTACTTCGGGGTGGGCATTCGTACAGTGCGAAAAGATTAGCTGATTTTCGCTTTAGCTTCATAACTAACGCAGCGACGTTTGCCATGACAATTTTGTTGTGTTGTCCCAAAAAGAACTAGTTTTCATGGAGTACCAAGAGTGGAAAGTGAAAGTATGCACGTTTTGAAAAACAGCCCGCTAGAGTTTTTCGCACCCCGCAGATAGCATATCTTAATCAATAATTTCAATGTCGTTCTAATGAATATTAGTTTATCTATTAGGCTTTTTTCTATAAAGACAATACACCACTTATGATCGGTGTGTCATCATATTGTTATCATACAGTTCGTATAAACATAGATACCATTCGCGATATTGTATGGAGCGACAACTTAAACACACCCGGTAACTTTGCAGGTAACGTGAGATGTTGCTCGGGCAACTTTCAGCCCGGTCTGGACCCTTGGGTCGACAGCCAGTGCACGTTGCTCAGGTGTCATATGTTGGCGTAGTTTGTCCGCGCCATAACTAAGCGCAACCGAAGTAGCCTGCGCTCCTCGGATGAGCCCTCGGTTAATCAGTTCCGATGCTGCGATGAAACAGAGACCGCCAACCCCAAACAGGAAGTCCCAATAATGATTATATAGCCCTTAATATACTTCTTTGTTCTGTTACCATAAAAGCAGTGTTACACTGCTAATTAGTGTTACAGGACAAACTTTAAGTATTTATTATAAAATAGTCAATAGATTGATAGAACAATAAAGATATTGTTTTAAAAATCAGTCGTTTCGGTAGGCGATGTTTACAGAACAACAAATTGCAATATGGAAGTTGTGCATCATGCGAAATAGGGCTTGCTAGTCCACCGAAAATTGATTTAAGTAACGGCCTAATATGTAATTCATTGTAAAAGCCATCGAAAGAGTTAAATATTCTGGACATCAACATTCAAAATACCAAATGCAGTAGTGGTAAGTCACAAAAAAAAATTTTACGCAGACAAGTCAAATCATACGTTAATACGCCAGTTTCCGCTTACTTGCTATAATTCCATCCGACACCTTCTGACCGAATGAGGGCTCCTCCGGCACTTGAATTTTAGGATCTTCTTGAAAACAAGCGTAGTCGTTTAATGTTTTATCAAACAGAGCTCGTAATTCATCAGTAACGTTTGCAGAAAACACCAAGGCTACACTTGAGGACTGGCCACCATAAAGAGATACGTCTGGAAACATGTAACTGAGAAGGCGGACAAACATAAAGCCTTTATTAACAAAAATCACCTTAATGCCAATTGAATATAGCAAGCTTGTGTTCAACACCTGACGCTTGTGAACTTTACTGTTTCTAATTAATGAAGAAGCACTAATTTAAGAATAAATAAACTGCACTAATCTCTTACGCACATCACTGAAACTTAAACTCACAGATAAACAATTGTATTAATATAACTTATGTAAGATTACTGTTAACATTAACTCACGCGCCAAATCCGGTTTTAAGCACTGGTGATTTGCCAGGCACAAGTGAATATGTAAATTCTCCAACTTGTAGCCAACTGACAGTTTGTGCCGATATGGGACAATAAGCGGGATTCCTTGTGAATACGAAAAGTTCAGTGGGGTCACTTTGCACGGACACCTCCCCCGAGCTAGTAGTGTGAAACACTTGAACTCCACCAGGGATGTGGACTAGCTGTCTCGCTGACGTCTGTATCATCATGCTGTCCGGAGGAGCCGACGGGGTAGGGCTTGGCGCATCCTGAAGTACTTCCTGGAGAAAACAAAAGAGTCGCTTTAGTACGGTAAATCACAAGGTATACTGCGTATAGCGTGTAGGTATCAACGGGGTATATATCAACCACACATAAAAAGCATATATGAACATCACTTTCTAGAGCCGTGCCTCCTCGTTTTAGAGTAGTGGGTATTAGCTTGTTTGATTAGTCGGACACCATTTTCAACGTATATCATTATTTGTGTTACTTCGTCGTCCTACCTATATGTGTAGAATTTTACATATGCTATAATAAAATTACGCAGTGGTTTAAGGTAAATTACTATATCAAATATGCACAAAAAAACTGCTAGATATTACGTTCAAAATATAACGTTGGGCTGGTACCCTTCCCGCAGCGGAACACGCCTTTCTCGAGAGCTTTTTAGACATAACTGCTTTTATAAGCATGCTGTAATTCCGAGAATAATGTTACCAAAGACGTTTTTTTTAAATACTCAAGAAATAGAAATCCAGTGTTGTTAGATCATAAGAACGGAATGACCATAAAATAGGTATTGTTTGAAGAATGAAACATCCGATACGTCAGCAAACTGCCGCTTGAGGACCTACATTAAGATTGACACATTGCATCGTCGTGAAGAAATCACGTGTTATCTAAACTAGTTCCATTCAATGTTAATCACATAACATCTTTCCTGCGCATGTCCCTAGCGGGTATATTGAAGTTTACTAAGAAATGTCACCTCGCGAAGTGTTTTTTTGCGGATAGCGTGAGCGTTCCAATGCGTTGTGTCATACGTGCACATATTCATAAGATGACCTTCAACTCCAAAAGGTTGAGCATTTTTATTGCCTAATGCCCCAAACAGTAAAATTTCGCTGTAAATACGTGTTGCTTATACAAACACATAAACAAGCGTAGATTAGGATGACGTGAAATTAAATGCTGTATAATTGTAAAGATGCTTTTGTAGTCACCATAGCTTTCGAATCGAGAGTGCGTTTAGCTAGTAAAACCGAATGAAAGTTTTCTTACCTTGCTACAAGCGTCGCCATTATTTCGGAGCATAGAACTTCGGTTGTTGTGTACAGTAGCTTCCTCACCGTAGGGAGGTGGCGTGTTGGACACAAGTCGTGTGCGAGAGGTAGGATCCTCGTATTTAAACTGAGATGCCTTTTCAGAGCTCCTATCGCCCACGAGGAAGTTTATTCGAGATCGAACCTAGTGAATGAGAGTCCCAAGCGAAGGATATAGTGATAATAAGGGTACATACTACCTGTATGGCAAAAAAAAAATTGAAAGAGAACGGTGTAGAAGCCTAAAGTAAATAGTGAAGTCCTTTGTCAACCTAATTGCATAAGTGCGCGAGAAATCACAAAAAACAACAAACACTTCTATATCTAAAATGTCCTTAAACAAAATTTGGTGACACCTTCAAACTGCCAGGTTCACCCTCACATGTAAATTTAGCATTCTCTAAAAATCGCACTCCTTAAAGCTACATCAGTTTACATCTTCTTTGATATGGGCGAGCTCGTTTCGAATTTTCACTGCCTCATCCCACTTAGCGCCGTGAACTGAACTTCGGCACGGCCAGACCGATAGGCCTATATTTAGATGCCGCATTGCATTGTAATACATGTGCAATGCCTCGCCCTGAAGAAGCCCGTTATCGTCGAGGTCAGCACATATGGTAGCAAAAAAGAAGAAGAACAAGAAGCGCCAAAAACATGACAAATATATTAGCTATAATTTTACATAAAAGTTATTATACCTATGAGAATTTCTGTAATTGAAGAGCAGTTTTCATATTTGCTAATTGAAACTACTGTCCCTTTAACTCAATTCGGTTATTTCTTTATGAGGAAAACAGTTGGTCTTATTGCAACAAATGGGACAATTGCGTTGGTCTAAATTATTTGAATTCTGTGATACTGCCTGCATGCTAACTCCTTTTTCTTCTAGGTTAAGCCTTACGTTTTTGCAATTTAATAAGTTTAGCTAAGCATGATTGTAGTTTGTTCAGCTATTAGCTATTATTATTAAAGAATAAGTTGGGCTTCAATAAACCTTTAATACTAACGACTCGTCCGTTGTTTTCGTAAATCGTGCCCTGTTTTGCGCTATCAAACGCGACCTGCTGTGCCTCCTTCAACTGCTCTAACATCTCAGTCATCGAATGCACACTACCTGCTGCCATGCTGGTCGGCGCGGTGTCTAAAGAGGCAGGCCCTTGCAACTCAGACTTTATACACCTGGCCGCAAGCGATAGAGAAAAAGGAAACGTATATTAAATACTAACAAAAAATTCGCGTAATTCTAGCCTTAAACCAGTTCTGAAAATATTTGACTTCGTTAAGAAAGACAATAACCATAATATATTTAAGGCAAGTAAGAACACACACGAATAATGATAGAAATAATAAACTTCTCCCTTCAATTTACGAACTTTCTCCCATCCCGCAATCGATGCAAAACAATCAGTTCCTGTCTGAGCTACGCAATAGCCGAATGGTTTACACTAACTCGTAGATTCTGCATTTGCAGCAGTTAAGGTTACTTTGTGAACCCCAGCAAATTCAGTCACTACAATTATAATATAATAACAGCTTACAAAAATTGAATAGATTAAATAGCCGATAGACATGTGAACAATCCCATAATTCCTTCAAGTCAGCCATATGTTTGCCATAGCAAATAAGCTTTTTCATTCTTCGTCCTAAACACTGGTTACAGCACGCATAGTTAATAAATAATAACGACTTGATTCAGAACGAACGTACATATGCTTGCTCCATACTTCTCCATTACATCGAGAACATTGCAATATGGGACGTAAGGCGGAAAGTCGTGTTATATCTGTCATTGTCGGCAGTATAATTGGAAGTTAGACAATATTTGGCGCTGACGTATCTTGAATAATTGTTAAGCTTCTTCCTTTCCTGTGTTATTCATAACTACATTTGTTGAAACAGGTCCGAACCGCTTAAAATAATGAACACATGACATATGCAAAGCTGGCTTAGTCTATGATTCTTCACAAAATCACACAAAGTAATCGCGTGACCATAGTTTATATGCTGTGGGCAAAAAACAAAAAGACTTGATGCCTTTTCGGTTCACTACGATTTATTGGAGACGTGTTTGACGCTAATTAAAGTAGTGCAAATCGACTGCTGCTAGATCGGTTTGTATAAGTGATGATAACTCAATTGAATACAAACATATGACTACAATCAGACATAATACTGATAGATCGACGACACACATTCTATAGAATGTTGACCAACCGAATATGACTGCCCATATTAAGCAGTGAGCAAAATACGCAATGTTTTTTTTAACATTTCATCATTACACAAATTTGAAACAGCACTTAGTTCCGGTAATCTCGCCTACTACCACCGTACTCACAAGTATTAAGTTCTAGCTGATTCCGTGAACAAATGCCGGCCAAAGCAAGGTAGAACAACACGTTCGTAAACTCCCGGCCTATGCTGTTTACCCGTTTATTGCTAAACAAAATTCGTGCATAGGCATGAATGGTTAAATTTACGCGAAGCATTATATATGAAGCATGATAGTAAAAAATGAGCCGATGTAATGTTTCAGATCGCTCTAACATTAGATTCTGGACAACGCAGCTATTGAAACGAACTTAGCATTCTCGTTGTGTGGTGAAAAAGACAACTATTAGAGTTAGTTTTATCTAGTGTTAAATTACTGAGTAATAGAGGCTATCATTAACAGTTGCAGATCGTTTGATAAGTTCGGCAACAAAAAATTGAAACGTTCTCAACGGCTCCGGCTTTGTCGCGTCTTCATTCCCTGATTGAAACGTGCAAAGCGTCAGGTGAGCAAAAACGTAACACCATTTGACTTTTGCATTGCCAAAGATTGATGAAAAAAAAATACTATAATCCTGAAGATATCACTCACAGCACTTTCAGATTAAGTGTTGTAACCAGCGTAGAATTTCTCTTCAGAAACGACTTATTTTCCAGAGACGTCTGTCATATCACTGTTTATCCTCCATACCGAATGCGAAGCATCACAACATACATAAGAAAAACAGATACATGTCTTGCTCTAAACAACGGGCCAAAAGCAACGGAGGTTCAAATTTGCGGAAGCCCTGTACAGCTGAGAAAAAACATCAAGCTTAAAGAATTGATCACTAACTACCTCCTGGTGCTGTGTGACTTTTGCAGTTGTCGAGGAAAGCATTAGGTAGAGTTTAGAAAGTTGTACTTTGCACTTGAAGTTCGCCAGCCGTGTTGCGCTAGATTTCTTTATTTTTATAAGCGATTAGCGGATATGCAAAGTGATTTGCCGGAATGTCCAACTTGAGTTCAAGTGTTTATTTTTCGGGATTCGTGGAAGCAGCACAGCTTTTTACAAGACGTGCGGAGGAGTTTGTTAGTCTTCAGGAAGCCGAGACACTTTGGGGAGTTAAAGCATCGGGGCAAGTATTTCAAGCTGCTAAAGCCCATAGATACAAAATTGCTTAGTCTAACTCCGATCGATCAAGAGTTGTTTGAGGATTTTCGCGTTATATTCAGTGATACAGATGACATTGCAAAACTTTTCTGCACTCAGAAGAGTCTAAAGGTTTGCGGAAAGGCTTCTGCAACCGTTACGTTAAGATTTTAAGTTTGCCACAATTTTGCGCCTCGATTCCTCAGGCAACTATAATAATAATTATTATAGTACACCTCGAATAATATAACTCTTATCCTTTGGATACAGTTTTATACGATTGAAATTTGCAGAAACCTACAAGGATGTAATAATGGAATCCGGGCCAAATCTGGGTAAACTCCTATAGAGACAACACACAGCTCGTCTGGATAGCGCTCGTGAAAAAGGATTCATTTATTCTTTTTGCAGCAGAAATAATCGGTGGGTTTTTCGTTCCTGATTAAGGTAGAAAAAGAGACTCATGGTGAGGAATCACGATGGTAACCGCGCGTATTTGAATGGAAGAGAATTTAAGCGCAAGGGAACTAGATTCTATTTTTTTTTTTTAGTTTCGTTTGAATCGTTCATGTCAAAATTAGCAGTGTAAAGGTTTGCATTCTTGTAATAGCTTACTATGTGGCACCCTAAAGGTTAAGTAAATTGAACTTAGTCACATGTGAAATAAGCAATGACAGGTCATTGTTTTGAATATTGTCTTTAGTTCGTAGTTTCTTGCAGTACGTTATTGGAAAAACTGTTGCTTACAAAAGACAGAAAAATATTATCAAAGACATTATTTAGAACATACTGAAAGCATCTATCATCTCGTGCTAATTACCCTGTTGTGCTAACGGTGTTTTTTTGTTGTTTCATAGAAAAGAAATGAAACCGACAAATCTCCTTCGTTCGGCGCTAGGCTGCACTGTGTCATGTGACAAATGTACAGTTGATGGTTTCGAAGTCGCGAATCTAATTTCGGATAATGTCCTGCTGCGACAAAAAGGAGCTTTACTGGAACACTTTATTCGTCCACCTGTTAATATTGATTTCACGCTACCGTGTCCCAGTGATGTTGCCTTTGTCAGGATCAAACTTGCTAAGGCTTCAATTGCTGTACAGCGTCTTCAAATATGGGCGCAAAGTTCTGGGCAGAATCAGTGGGTGAAGTTGACAACCGTGTCTAACGTTGACGGAGAACTTCTCCTAAAGTGTGGCCATATATTACCTCCGTACCTTAACGTGGATACTGCCTTGGGACAGTCATCGCCGCAGATAGTGAAGATGTTAAGGAACACAGTTAAGCTTCGCATTATGATACTTTCGATGAAAAATTGCGTAGCTGTAGGTCTTCCCGGATGTGAGGCACTTGGAGTTCCATCCCGCCATGTTCAGCGAACCCACCCGATATTCAGCAGATTCGACGGAAAGCCCAAGAGTACCTCTAATCTTCAACAGTTTCCTTTAACTTCTACCGCCCATAATCATGGTTATTTAAGAAATAAGCCTGAAAAGAGTGATATCATACAAAATTCTTCCAGGAAACGTCAGTTGCATGAGATAGCTTCGTCTTCAAGCGCTGAAACAATCCCTGAAGAGTTTCTCGATTCTATCACTGTTGCAGTTATGACTATTCCAGTCGTATTACCCAGCGGCAATATTGTCGACCAGTCTACTTTAGACAAATACGTTGCTATCGAGAACCGTTGGGGACGTCCAGCGAGTGATCCGTTTACAGGTGTTCCGTTAAGATCTCGACCACCTGTCCTGCCTGAACTGAAAAGCCGCATTGACCATTTTTTGTCAAGTAGCGGAAGCGCTTTAGGAGTAAGGGTAGCCGATGGCCGAAATGTAACTCGACCTGAGGTGTCGAGATTGGTTTCAGTACAAACCGCCACAGCAAAAAGAGAATCCGTTATAAAGATGAATACAAGTTACGGTGAAACAGGACCCAATGTATCGTTGTCTACTGATTCGAAGACGGCATTTGCCCAAGCACTGGCCACAGCCCGTAGAGTGCTCAACCGAGGATCCGAAGCAACACAAGCAGACAGCGGTACCTCCAAAAAGATCAGGCCAACATGCGCAAACTGCGATTCTATTGAGGCCACATATAAATTAACTTGTGGGCATGTGCTGTGTAGATCGTGCGTGATATTGGATTCTACCTCGAAATGCCGCACCTGTGGTACAGAATCACTTCGCACCGAGATAGTAAAAATCAATTTAGTGTCAAACTTAACATAAAAGTAAGCTCCGTGTCCACTGCCAATATTGAGAAAAATGCTGCGTTCTTTTACTTTATAATAACCGTACATACGCAAGTAGTCATATTGTGTAAATAAATGTTTTTGTAAGCTAACTGAGTCAACGAAAAATAATAAGCTTTCAAGTATTTATCGTCGCTTTAGTTTTTTACATCCTCCGGAGTGTATCGCGCGCATTGTTTCACCCATCGAGGTATCGCTTCATAAATGTGAATCAGGGGTATGACCTACTGTCTGGACGACAACATTTTAAAGATTTTTCTTATTTGTTGATTTACACAAACGAAAAAATAGCGAAGCATGTTTAGGTTAGAGGAATTGAAGTTTAAGTGAGAAGCGTGTGGTACTCTGTCCTATAGTCTAATAAGTTTCGTATAACGTTAAACGTTAATCCCTAGATATGATGAACTGGGCTCATCAGCCTTCGTTTGTCAGCCTATGGGGAGTGAAACGTGAACCGCAAAGTGATAGCTTACGTTTGGAGAAGAGTTGGAATATTATTCATATATAGTTACTTTAATGTTGATTGTGTAATTATCTGATTATCTAATTTATATTAAACACAAAGCAGGGCATTTTTTTGGATCTGGATGAAGGTCTGTCATCATTCGCGACACTGTATGAAGAAACGGATAGTAATGAATTATACCGCCGTACGTGATGCGCGTGTTGGCCTAACTCAGCACGTTTCCTAACTATTTATCAGACACACGCATCACAAAGGCACCTCGTCTGTATTCCAGGGGTTTTGTGGTTGCAAGTTTCCCTATGACCGTTCCTGCAAGTCATGGTTTCGAAGTAGTATCAAACATATCCCTAACCATGACCCAAGCTGATAAAGGGGTCCAGGGTTTAGTGGGTGAGAGTCCCACAGTACCGGACAAAACACAATCCAGTGATGTCCGGTCTGCATATTACATTTGCCCTTAACCTCAAAAAAAAAGTTTCCCTAAATGTAAGTTTTCAACAAGTATATCTCGCATTAAGCCAGGCCCACACAATAAAAATAATCCAAACCGTTTATGCTGCGTTCGAAATTATATAGACAAAAATATGTATATATACATACATGTAATGCTCGCTTTGCAAATCGGGACACAGTGGCCGAGATTGTGGGATATCCAAATCTGTCTATAAAACACAAATCTATTTCTATATGTAGTAATTTATTTCATAGTTCATTGAAGTACGTGGACGAAAAGTAATTCGACCTTTAGTATAATCTAATAACAATCCTGCAAGTTTCTTCAAAGGTTGTTACATTTATTCTTCATTAGGATCTGCATTCAAGCAATATTTTCCGACCTTAATCGTATTTATTAAAATGCAAAGCGCTAGGCTATGATATTGTTACTTAACAACGCATATTCTATAACCGTATTTGTTTAGCTGTATATTTGGGTTCGAACATCAACTGACTGGCATTCTTAATGTAAACAATACGCGTAGCTGGAATCATGTTTGTTATGATGCTACCATACAATTCGTTAGTAGTCCATGTAGCTGGAATAATCGCAGAAGTCATCGGAGCTTTCCAATTAGCTTAATTAGGTTACATACTGGATGGCGGTATACGATAGATCTCGTTTTTCTTTAGTCCAGTCAAAAGATACATGCATTCCACGTATAGCTCGTGTGGTTCTACGTAAATATATATAGCGAGGCGCCATATTAACATTACAGTAGTCATTGAAATTTTGGGAAAACTCTACGTTGTCGTACTGGTGGCAAACGGGAAAGGGTACGCAGTCGACATGACTTTATTTCCACCGATAGCGACCCATAATAGTCGAAGCATATAATCCACAATGCTATTTACCAGCATATGTGGTATTGATTATTACCAGTCACATCTTCGATGAAGTGTATATCGCGCTTGCATTACGATTCATATACACATACATGCTTACGCATCTCCCTCTTTCTTTCTATACATAGATATACATCAGGAGCGTTTATGTTCATTATGTAGCAACGATCGGATTAAGGAACACCGACAACTTTATCATCGTGTCATCGTAGACTACGTCTAAAGACAAGGCCAATAGTTTTCACTTTTAACGTTAAGGTATGAATGTAACTGCATTATCATTGCGCTTTGCATCCCTCACTTTGCCCCTGCGGTCACAGTGCTATCAAGAGCATCTGAAAGGGTAAAAATCATTATTACTATCGCAAACAATCACTTCCGCTTACGATTCACAGGCACGTCGACACTGGTGATATTAGGCAGCAGGCCCGCAGTACCCATATTTAGCGTAGTTTATAATAATTAATGTATCGTACATGGATTATTTATTTGAACTGAAATGTGTGAAAAAAGCGGAAATTTTATTATAGCGTTGTTACCAGAAAACTTGTTTAGTTAATGTGTCTATGCGTAATGCCCGGTCTCCAAATGAAAACCATTTAATTCAAAGATCGAGATAGCGTCGGAGCTTGTGGAGCAAATTATTTTTCCAAAACTTGGAGTCAGCTCAACAATTAGCAAAAGCAGTAGGGCAGTTTAGAATAATGAATTAGGGTATATATTAGAATGTCACCTTTGACTAGCCTTAGATTATGATGATACATCAATTTGAAAGTAATTAATTATTGAACAGTATGTCAAAGAGATACTTTTCGCAAAGTGAGCTACTGATAGTACACAATACTAGTGAGAAGTTTTAGCGACTGAATACATCATCAGACATATATTACATGTATCATCAAACGGCTACAGTCGGCGGTATGGTTCTGGATAGACCCTTTATCCATTCACTGATAAATTCAAAGTTTTTCGTGCGGCTTCCTCAAGCGCTGCTTTGAGTTTTCTGCTTCTCATCAAAAGGTATTTGCTGGCTGTTGTTATAGGTTAGATGCAGTAAGTCTTGGACGTAACAAAATAATAAGCGTATTTAAAAAAAAAAACGAAGCATCTCCTCTATATAAATATTTGGACTCTATTTCAAGATAAAGCGGTAGTTTGCCTAGATAAAGAAGAGGGTTGCTGATATTCAAGTAATAAAAGCTCTACCGATTATTCTGCTCCCCGTTCGAAGCAGACGGAAGACATCGAACTCCCACTGAAATCCGTGTGCTCTTTCACAAATAGGCACGGTTGTTGAAGTCTGTAAATTTCATTTTCGTCATGAATTTTTCCCCGAGCCAGTTCTCCTCCACTTTGTTAGCTTGGTCCGTTGAAAAGTCGACCGGCTTGTCGATTCAACTACGTAAAACGGAGGCTTCTGGATTCAAGTTCATCGACAGATGTTACCTTATGTTTAACACCTGCACGTTTGGAATGTCCCACTTCAAGTCCCAAAGAGAAACTGTACAATATAGTATATACGGTTCTTAACAGCCATTATTAGCCCAATTGAACAGGAGTAAAAATATCATTAGAATAATATAATTCAATGCAATGGTATATTAAAACGGAATAGGTGAAACCGATGATGCGAAAACCTCACATTAAGTAAAACGAAAAGAAATCGTAACCTGGCCTACTGAATGGAAAAATCAATGGAATCCTATCAGGGTCGACATCGAAAAGAAGGTGCCGATATGTGCCGTGATCAGGGGTTATCGTTACCACGTTACTGCCACCGATGGCAGTAACAATAATGACAACAACAACGGGTGGCCCCACAACCGCCGTTGTTACTGTTCTTTCAGCAGTTGTCTGTAAGCTTACGCCACTATGTAACTCCTCTCTTGTTAAAGCGGCTTCACCCGTAGTTAAATTTTCGGTTTAATCTATTGCGAGCACATTAAAACGCGCGCATTTGACGCAAAAGCTATATAAAGCGATGGCATTCGGCTAAAACTTGTGATCACTTGATTGTAGAGCACGACCGGTAGCTTCTACCTGAAATAGTTGGCGTAGTTGCTCGCAACGTGAAGTACAGCTGCCATGCGGCTCCACACTAAGAAATTGCATACTATTGTGTGGCTTGTCCTTGGAGTTAGTGGTGCGGACATCGTTTTAGCCGGTGGATCAAGTCGACAGGGTATGTGTGGCAGGCAGACACCCCTAAGAGAACAAGACGTGCCTTTTTTTCGTTGACCGATTGAAACCGTTGAGTCAGGCTTCTGCAGTACAAACAGGGTAGATACTAAATAATTAATGTCACTTCAAGATATTTTTTAAATGCGGCCCTTATTATTCAGTGCTGCCGGTTTTAGGACAAATGCCTTTCATGAGTGGTTCATCTTTATGTTGCATGCGAGTGCATATTCCTCTCATGTCAGAGCTCGATGTTAGACATTTTGATAGCCCTCTGCTAAAATCACTATAATTTGATTGGGAAAAACCAATAATACTTCGCTGTGGATTGTGTCAAGGCATTAGTTTGCCTCGTCGAATTTCAGTAGATCTCAATTTTGCGAATGAAGTTGAAGGTGACTCTGACAAGGCGAAAATCGGTCAAGTCATTGATCACTATCAGATTATTTTCGGTGCTAGCACTATTAGCGTTCCCGGTACATGACATTCTTCGGCTTGAAAGCAGGATAATCGTTCTTTTGCCTCCATTAAGGAGACATTGTATGTCTTAAAACTTTTGGAAGCAATTTTGATCTAAACATGTAAATTAGCTCTCTAAAAACAACATTTTTATATCTTCAATTTCAACTGGGTAAAATAGTAGTTATCATCTTTTTCTTGGATCTGCAAAAGCTGTAAAAATCGTCATAGCTTTATTTAGTCCTTCCATCTATTCCAACGAGAACTATATACAAGAACATGACTGGGATACTGGGATAAATCCACTCGTCTGTCTAAATTCCAGCTTTTTAAATTCTCTATTATGATCTACTTTATGTGCAATTTCCAGAAAAGGTAACAACTAAAGCTAGCTTCCAATCTGAGAGAACTCCGGCAACTACTGCGTCTGCAAGTAGCGCCGTGATTCAAACAGTAGAAGCGCCGATCGCAACAACTCTAATGGAAAAAGCGGACGCGCCTATTATTGCACCACCTTCAAATAACTCACCAGTTGTCTTAAATAAGATACTCGTTTCTCAGTCAGCGCCTCAACTTGTGCCTATTGCATACGAGTTCTCTTACGGAACGCCTTCGCATTCGCACGTACAGAACAAGCAACCTGATGGTATTATTAAAGGGCGTTACGTGATACATGGTAAATAGACGGTAACAATAGATGTCAGAAGCAAGTTAATCCGGATACATTGATGAATTGGGTTATTAAGGTACTTCGCGTAAGTTCCTGTATTGGCCAATGTAAGAGGCTCCGTGCGTTTTGTATTGACTAGAGTTTAGACACTCGGCGTGCGGTTCCGACCAGACGAGCTTTTTTCAGAGTAATTTAGGCTATTTTTACTAGTACATGCTTAAACCATTCTTCCTAGTTTAGTCTGTCCACTTTTCACAATAGCTCATTAATTTGAAACAACCTTTTTGAACGACAGCCTTAGGTACCATTTTATTAACCTTTTCAGCTCCGGACGGCCAGCATCGTACGGTGGATTATGTAGCAGATAAAGGGGGCTTTCGGGCTGGTGTTGCCACGAATGAACCAGGAACGGAAACTACACTTGAAGGAGCTAGCAAGATTGTGTCATCTGCTATGAAAGCGGTAGACGCAGCTCTGAAATTTGGCCCACGACACCCTAGTAAAAATGCCCAAACAATAAAGCAAGTTCCACTACCAATGGGAGTTGCCCCGGTACGTCAACCCACCCCTGTTTCTCCCGTAAAGCCGATGCCACATCATGAAGAAATGTCACCCCAATCCTATAAGCCTGTAGCGCAGATTCAGCAGTCGCCAGCTGAAGGTTCTGCTCAATTTGCACCCGTGCGCATCGTCGACATTCAACCGCTGCCTACGCCGCTTGTTAGAATTGCCCAGTTCGAACAACCGTCTCCAACATCAAGGATTGAAGTCGTACGTCCACACTCGATGGCTTCGCCTGCTCGAATAGATGAACCTCCACTTCCGCTACTTGAGCCGTTTCCACCTTTGCCAGCTGATAATGCTGTTACCACCGTCATCAAGCCAGTCACGCTTAGTCCTCCTCCAACGAATCCGTCTGCTACAGTATTGCACCTATCTCCGCATTTTGCAAGCTCGGCCCAGATTATTTCTGATTTGATTCCTCGTGTCGAAATCATTCCGCCTCAGCCTGCCTTGTTTCATCGGCCAGTAGTGCATACCGTTTCCGAAGTGTCGCAATCCTCACCACCTCAGCTGCTGGGTTTGGAGCCTTCTCGATCTTTTCCCCCAATCGACGTAGAGATCAGCCGGCTACCAGCTCAGCCTCCGGGTCGAGTAACTGCCCAGCCGTCTCATTCTATAGCACAGCCTCCGACCCGGGTTGAGATCATCCGTCCGACAGTAGTTAACACTGGTTTCACAGCTCTGGAACCAACACAACAGTTAGTAACACCTGGACCAGTCTCGACAATCGGCAAGAATATTGCTCGAGTCTCATCTCTTGAATCAATAAACGATGCACAAATATTTGAGGTGAAAACAAAGGTCGTACCCGTTGACAGAGCGCTACCCCCAACGCCACTCTCTACTCCGGTTACGGAGAGCGTCGTCACCTTGCCTCAACGTAACAGCCGCCACCTTCTCGCTCCGCCTAAACCTCAGCCTCACGGATCTGGTTCCGTAAAGATGAATCACTTCACAGCAGGTCAGCAGGGCCTGACGCATCCTATGGGGATTCTAAGGAATCTACCAGCGACAGCAAATAGAATACCGTCGCATCCAGAACCGATTCGTTTTCCCGAATCAGTTGTCCTTGTGGCTATATCACCTTACGCGCCTTCACCGACTAACTTATCACGATCCAATCAGAATCTCGGAAACAACGAGAGCATCCGCAAATTTTTCAGCCTTTCGCCCTCTAAAAGTGAACATCAAATTGGTAAGCGCTTTAATTAACATCATATTTTTGTTACGCTATTGTTACGTTATTGTTGTTATTATAATAAAGATGTGTACGATAGGTTATTGAGACGTATAAACTTAGTCGATTTTTCACACAAATCGTCATTTTGGTTACGAAATCTTATGCTGACTAGTATTTCATTACTTTGTTTAGATTCATTATAAAATAAAGACTTATGTTCGTCGTCTAATTGAGATTTAACTATACACTAAAGTTCAAGGTTTTAACTCATTTGTCATTTATCGTCGTTTGCGTTTTATAACAAAATGATTATTGCGTACATAATTATCCATTACAGCGGTGAACAAGTTCTTTTCGAATATTAAACAACATCATCTTAACGAAGTCAAAATGGTAAAAAAGCACGAGGATCACCTTCAGGCTGTCGCATCAAGAGTGTTGCCATTCTTTCATATACGTTCCGTAGGGTCTATGAGTCGACCGCGAATGCCTGCCTTTGGGGCTAATATTTTCAGCGTGCTCCACTGAATAAATCATTCCATAATACGAAAAAACGCAATAATGTTTGCCAAAAAATAGAAATGAAGTAGCGACCCAGTATCCGGTTCAGCGGTATTAATTTCCATGAGTAAGGCCACACAAATCCTGCGTGAGCAGTCCTTGTCGATGTGTCGTGCATTACTACGCACCAAAAAATCATTTATATCCTAACGATTGTCTTAGTGGTTTTCTCTTATTGACTATATTAAAAATTGACCAATATTATTTGTAAGTCAATTGAGACCGATATCACTTTTGAGGAGCCCGGTCATCATTATATGGAAAGAAGCTAGGTATGAACTCACAGTGAAATGTAGAACTTTTGTTTTGAAATTGTTATGCGTCTATTGACCGGGTCACATGTAAATAGTCGTCTATATCAGCTTCTCCCTGGCGGAGATCGTAAAAATAAGACTAATTTATATCTTGATTACTTATTTTAACTTTCAACATGCCAAGTGATATTTATCCTACACAAGATGAAAAATATTTCCGAACCACACTTCCTTAACAGAAGATATTTGCAAGTGGATAGCTTCTGTTGAACTGTAGTAGTTAAACACATAAATGGAATTTTGTAATAAAAAACTTAAAAAATCTCTTGGTAATTGAATAATTAATTGATCAATTAATACGATGACTGCAAGCGTCATTCCAGGATGTTATAATACAAAAAAAGGAGGGAATTTAATTCAGGAATGGAGTATCGTATAATGCGTTTCGAAATCAACCATCAAAAAGGTGTTTTGATTTCTAGTGAATTTAGTCATATTATTGTAAAGGACTGTCTTAGCTTTTAATAGGCCCTCTTATGAACAATAAATTAAAGAACTTTTTAATAACGAAAGAGCATCTTCATATGAATAGAGCAATTTCTAAATCTAGCATATGAATAGTCACAATTTCTAAATGTCAGCACAAAGCTGATGCGTTGTTTTTAACTTTTTATTCCTTTAAATTAACTGTTTACCTGCAATGATAATTAGGCTTTAACCAATCCGTGCTAATTAGGCGCAACGGCAGTGTGTCAGTAGGTATGAAACATGGTGTGCTCTACATCTTGGAACTGACACTTTGCAATACAACCCCGCTCTTCGCAGGTCTTGGCTAAGGACTGAAACAAGTTATGCCGTAGGCCGCTTTCGGGATCACCTTTGCCTAAATAATTTGTAATTTAGATATGATCCGATACGATACACGTCATAGAGAAAGTAGAGGCTGAGGCTGAGCCGCGAGCTGAGAATATCTTTAATTCAGTAGATTTCAAGGAATTCTAGTGTTCCTTTAAAGCCGGAATTTGACAGACTTGGCAACCAGAGAAGATAGAGAAACACGAAAGAATACCTGTTATTATGGTTTAATACATTAGCTAAATGTCGTCTCATATGCTTTAGTGCACACTTATTTTACATAGAACCTTTACCAAACATATTACAGTCCATATTTCTTTTTGTTAATTCAACGATCATACAATTCACGCAGAAACGTCTAAAGTATTTACGTGTGAGCCAGTAACGCGGTCCAGAGAAACCAGATAATTTTGGTTGGACGAGGAAAGACACAAGCAAAATCAAACATTCCAGAAAAGAGCGACGAAAGAACAGTTGTTTTTCACGCAATATCCGACTGCTTATCGAACTCCATACTGCTGAATGCACGTTGCTTTCGTCGAACGAAGTCGGACTAAAAGTCGAACGCATTTCACGTTCAGAAGAAGGAATTCGAAATTTGCCAACAACAATGGCTTCCATTAGACTCAAGTAAAGTTATTGTTTATCGTTGTTTTCTCGTGCTGTTGTTTGAACCTACACTCCTAAGCATAAATAGATACTTCGTCTGCGTAACGCTAGCGACGTCTACAACGAAACGGCTTTAACAACTTTAAGTTAAAAACTCACGGTGTCATCCATCGTGGATTCTTAATTTTTAAATAACTACATTAAATAAATTAGTGGTGTGTGAACTAGTTGAGCAGACGTCGTCAATCAAGGTACATAGTAATTGTAATAAAATAATAATATTTGTATGTGTTGTAATACATTAAATAGGCGTATAGGTACGCAAAGCATATTCCTGGCATATTTTACGATAATTACTGGAATACGCGCCGGTAAATATTTATAGGTACTCTAATCTAGATGCTGACGTGTCAGCATTGAGCTCTTGGATGTTGGCTCTTTACATCACGTTTGAGAGTTTTTTTTTACGAGAGGCTCTTAGCAAGTAGTTAGCAGCGCAGATCAAAGAACTTCGCTGGCAATCATTGGCTTTGATTGGAATAATTCCATCTTGTCTTCTAAAAAGGAAAATCGCATAGGTATCGCTTTTAAACACGCAACGTTTTATGCAATATACACATGATTGTGCCTTTAAATATTTATCTCATTGGAGAATTTCCTGTTGAAGCGTCACAAAAAACGCATTGCGTATTGTATTAGTGGATTTATGCTTTAAGTGTATCAATGGGGATGTTAAACAGATGATTAGTCTAACGAGATAACAACTGACTCAACTTCCGTGAAATCACTTCTCAATCAGAACTAATTTAATGTTCTTTAGTTGTATTATACGTATATGGCTATCACACTAAACAATTTCCAATGGAACTGTAATAAAAAAAGGATATATATAAATGAATAGACGGATTCACGTGTGTAAAAAAGGTGACAGCAATCCAGAGCAACAGTTTTATTGGTTTTTGTTACTTCGTTCTTCGGCTTTATAACCTCAGATCATTGATCGTCTACAAAGTTAAATGATCTTTGAGATATTACTATTGTATTATTTCTCATTTATCGGACACGTAATCAAGTAAGTCGCAATGATAGTGTTAGGGCCCTTAAAAAAGTATCTTTCTAATCGGATTTTGGCACATGCGGCATGAGACGGGTAACTGTTTTAACGGTCTAAAAAAAATTATTTTGCAAAAGTACATAGCACAGAATACCTTGCAGATAGTAGCTGAAATAGGGCAAGAGTTGTTTTATATTGCAGAGACTTATTGGAATTAATTAGAGCATATTATATGTCGCCCGTGTCACGACTATTGATGATTCTGTAAAGCACATGGTTTTGAAGGGCTTTTTTTTTTTACTGTATCGCTAATTACTGTACATTTCGGACACTTACTCGGCCAGTTTGTTACTGATGAGTTGAATAAAAATAAACGAAGCTCTTTGTTCCTAATGAGAGCAAGCTTGTGGACATAACACCACCCAGTTTTTAGCACGTAATAGGGGTGTTAATATGCCGAAAGACTCTTTTTCATTGTACAACATTCGTAAATAACATTAATCATGTTCAACCGTGTTCAACTTTCAGTTTTACAGCTGACAACGAAAAGATGGCTTTACTTCTCATAGTGCTTACAGGTTTTTTTTACCTTATACAACCCACTAAAGCAACAAGATACCCGTTAGTGGTTCACAATGTCCGCCAAGAAAATGATTCAGCTTTAGGATTTGTCTCGGCACCAACATATACTAACGCAGTCAATGTGATGTTCTTCGGCCAAGATGAAACCACACCTAAAGATGGCTTCCATCTGGATTATGCTGGATCTCTGTGCAGACCGCTACATTGCACGGAACAGGCCTCCGCTTCACATTGTCGTATTGCGTGTATAAAAAGTGAGTACTGTAATATGCATTTAGGAAATTTTGAAGATTTTCTAAACATAGCCACACGATCTCAATAATTATTGATACCAAAACGCTTTATAATGAGCTTTCTCAGAACCCAACTACACTAACCTTTCTCTACATTTTGTTTGCCGAGTCGATCCCTTTTCTATGTAGCTAACAACTTAAACGTAACGCATCAACAGGGTGCGGCTTTTGGCCAATCTAATCGCACGACTGTCCCACAGAAGATGCGTTTGTGTTCTGAGAGTGCTTATACTTAGTCATGTACGGATGTAAATATAAGCAATTATTTCTTCTTAACTATTGTTACAAAGCATAACCAAGCCCATCCAAACATTTATTTTGCTTCTTAGCTCTCAAAGTGTAACTCAAAATGTATTAGTGATTATCAGTTGGAAATTTGGTGACTGGATTTCATTTAATTGTAGATGATAAATGCCTCGTAGGGCAAAACCAAGGACTAAGCTTAATAAATTGTCTCTTCTGTTTAGGCATTTGGATACAGACCAAAAACCAGACTCACGTATGCTTCCACTCATATAATCCAGGATTCTATAGCTGTCCACTTCAAGATGGAGCGCTCCGTGCAATGTATGTCATGCCATTATTGGTCGTTGATATAGGACGTTTCTTCCACATCGCCCTTGACTTTTTAATGCTGCCAGAAGACTTTCCAAACGACTATTTTGTCGAGGCGAAAAATCAGGTATCTATCAGTGTTCATAAGGGAATACCTTATGTCAGTGGACTCTTCGATGATCGCTTGAATGAAAAGATTGGTAAATCGGTATATCGTATCGACTTTCAGTTGCGCAATGGAGAGAGAAGGACAATAAAGTTCTGCCTAGAAACTCATATCGATTCTTCTCCCAGTTTGCCGTACTCATACGTGATACTTATTGGATATAAGCCAGGCCACAACAGTCTAAGCCTCTATGTAAAAACCGAACTTGCATTGTGTACCAGTTATCTTTTGGGAGTTAGTTATTTGCATTTCCAAGAAGTTCAATTCTCTACTGGTAAAGTTTCTTTAAAAATGAAAATGCGAATTGACAAGAAGGTCGAATGTCCTTACATACAGCAGAAATTGAAATATTTGCCTGGGCAATGCCGTAAATATATATTTAAATCGCTTATTTTAGAAAAAGCTGGTGGGAAAACTTGTCTTGACATACAGCCATCGAGTCTAACGAACAACCTAGTCCCAAAGCCGACGGAACGCACCACTTTGCTAATAACACCTACGCAATCTTCTATGGTAACTAATCTTGAAGAAAGTTCTATGAGTACCATCGATCGTGATACTGCTAGTACAAAACACCTACCTTCGTCGGCAGCGAGTTTCCTGTTCTATCAGCAATCACGGAGTACATCTATACCTGAGGTTCCTACAACTCTGCCAGATATCACAACGGCCAATGATCTATACGTAAGACGTAAAACGTCTCCCATAGACACTACATTAGTACCTGCGAATTGGAACACTGAAGCCATACGAACATCCGCTGGTGCGTTCACTCAGCATCAGCCGTTCAGTGCGCCCGCCTATATAAACTTAAACGATAAGCACACGAAAGCACTTGGTCTTCAGACGAATAACTTCATTGTGACAGAAAATATCCAGCCGAGCCCTTATGATACAAAGAAAATGACCGATCCTGGTTCCACCAGTAATATCCTACCAAGTCGACCGGACCATCGCAGAGCATCGTCAGGTTATAACTTTCGATGTGTATTTATTGGAGCAATTTTAATGGCTTTTACTATTCTAGTAATATTATGCCTAATTACTTATACCAGTAACGCATCCTAATGAAAACACAGATAATTTTGTATTTAAAATTTTCACGGAGAAACGGATTTTAAAGTGACTTACGCTCTATTGTAAAATAGATAATAACACAATCATAATCCTTAAATCATAATATTTTTAGGTTTAAAAAATTGAAGAAAAACCTTACAGTATTATTCAAATACCGCAGAATACCACGTTGTGTACTTTTTAAAATTACGGTACATAGATATATGTATGTGTGGGTGGCTTAATAAAGTACTCCAGATATGTAAAATACGACTCTATTTGATGTTAAGCAATGTTCTGCACCAGCTATTGAAATTAATTTGGATTTCAGGGTCGTGACAGCCCTCCATAGCGTCCCCGCGATACCTTAATAAATAGCGTAGTCACCTGCTAATTTTAGGAATACATTATGGTCGCATCTGGGCATAGACACGCTTCGTTCTGTGCTAGGAGCCAACCATCTGATGGAAGCCTAACGACGATGAAGGACGTAAAACACTTATAAAAAGCTCTCCATAGCTAGTGTGAAAATCGGCGCGGAGCTTTCGCGTCTTTTGAACTCAATGCAACATGATCTAACTAATAGTTACAAACGCGATGATTCACGATGTCGTTAGTGAGGCTTAAGGCGAATTAAAAGAGCTTCAGGTCAGCGTTGTGCAGCGGTATTTACATAAGAGTACAAAGGTGTATGTTTTCGGTGTGTGTTATTTTATCCGAACGATTTGCTAATTAATAAAGCGCAAGAGAGTTTGTGGAAATGTTTGAGTTTTGTGAGGAAAGTCAGTTCACCTGCATTGCCACAACGAAAACTTGATGAAACTTTAATTCCAAGAATCGCTGCAGTTCAGACAAATTCAAAGAGAATCCTTAAAACACCTTAAAAAAGAATTAAACGCAATATGTTTAATTGGCCGGAAAACATGTTTGAAAAATCGACGCTATATTTACTATTCGTGTACTTTAAGTGAAACTTTTTCACTTACATGCACTACCAATATTTTTGGATAAAATAGTTAGAATCAGCAATTTTACTTCGCTTTAGTAGTTTAAAAACATACCTAATAAAATCCAAAAGCTATTTGTAACGCTATTACATCTAATATGCGGCAATTTCACTACGGCAACTTTGCTTATTCAGAAAGGTCTCAGGCAAACTACGTGGCAATATTTACCTAAAGACATTATTGACATTTAGTCAATGTGATTCTAACCCTGAAATCAACTATTATTGCAAGAAAACTTTTATTGAATAGTTCAAATAAAACAGAATAAAAATGAATTTGCAACCAACACTGTCATGTGTAGAGAGCCCGGCGGGAAACGATGCTACATAGACTATCAGAAAAAATAAGTGAGGAGTTTTTTCCGTGAAGTCTGCCACATCTGTATGAAAAACTGATTCGTTGTTTCTAGGCATCAAGCAGGAAGCCACGGGTCAGTTTCCTGAACCAGCGGTTGAATACCAAGCAATGGCACGTCTGACAAATTATTACTGAAAAAGAAGTTGCTATAGTTTTCTCTGAACGGAGAACGAGTTATTGACACCTTTGTGAAGTTTATTTGTGCAGAAAAAAATCCAGTTCAATACAGATCCAGTGCACAGACTGCTAAACATGATTTGTACTGTTCAGGCAGCATTAGTGAAATTCTACCTGAAAAATTCTAAAAACACAAAAACCCTAATTTTGAACTGGTGACCATTTTACTCTAATCAGTCATCCTCTTGCCTACTGTGTACGCCATAGACAGCACAGAATACAAATGATCTCACATAGCAATCAATGGGTATTTAGGTATTAGAGCCTGTCCAAATCGACATGCATATCTGTCAATTATTCACTGTGGTGGAATTATTATCAGTTAGAACTGGTACTAACAATTTCTATTTGAAGCACTGAACAGGACCGTCTCGTCTCGTCTTGTCATTATACCTGTCAACCACTTAATGAAGTTGGGATTGGTACCGATTCCAAGGACAGCGTCTATGTGTTCAGTGGCGAAGTGCGTCGAGGAAGTAACGAGTAGTTTTATGTTGGGGCTCAAAACGATATACGAAGAGCGAGGACGGATCGACGTCACTGCATGATGGAACGCAGCAAGAGGTTCATAGGTATGTCGAGATGCTACAGCTTCAATGAATTCGAAGCGAGCCGCAACGCCTTCGAGTAGGCTCGCGTAGTCTCGCTTCACCCGCGGAGGCAAAGCGTTAAAACGCTTGAGGTGGTGGCTTCTATGATCATTGTTGATACTTGAATCCCCGTTCATGAAAAAAATGATGTACATGACGTTAGGATTATTTGTGTGATGTGTGAAAATAGCAGTAATATTGGCGCTTTGATTTAGTTCTTTGAAAAAGTAATTTTAGCATGCACGACTAATCTTTTTTAATTTAACGACCAATACTACAATTGGCGTAATCATAATGGCGTGCATAGTCATTACTGCCCACAGTCTCATAATTGTCAGGCTAGTGCACAAATGACCGTGTCATTAAAAGCGTTATTCAAATAAGCCATTTTCCTGTAAGCTTCCTTGTATGTATAAATGCTGCCGGAGACATTATAAAATTTTTTCGTTTATTATTATTACATTATAAGATGTTTTCGTCTGCGCTGGACATCATGTATGACTAACAGGGGATAGCAACAAAGGAGGGGTCAAAAATATAAACCGGATTTAATTAGCCGATCTTCCACCATGCTCGATAGTTCGCTATATCACCGTTGTTTCATATTCAGCTATATAAATTTAATACTACTGCCAATAAAAAATGGTCACCTCAAAAGGCACAAAAATATTCGGTCAATGAATGGGACCACACCTTGATCCCGAAATCAGAACTCATTGTAGCACAGCATGGTGTTATTTTTTGTACTCTTTGAATCATTATTTAAGCATTTCATCATGTATAGAACATTCGTCGACTATGTGGGAATGTTTAAAATAAATTTAGCATAATAAACATAGCACTAACTCCTGAAAAAGGCTTTTCAACGGTACGTCTTATTCATCTGAAAGATTCAAACAGATGTTGTTTTAGCCGATATTCCTTGCTAGTTATGTACCTGTAAAAGCCCGGCTCAACAGTGATGCACTCCACACCAAACGATGCTTGCTCGCGTCGTAACCCTTCCACCATGTTCTTTATGGCTGCCTTCGACATACAGTACGGGACAATGCCCGGCCAGCTAATTGTGGCCCCCAGACTTGCAGTTACCACGACGCGGCCTAAATAGGATGATTACGTTGGGAAATGCAACACTTGAATCACGTGTTAATCATGCAAGCCATAGAAGGAAACAGTAATAATGGTAAGAACAATCAATAAAATCGTGGTAAATCTGTGGAATTACGGCATATTAGATCATGGCTGCAGGCTTACCTTTGCTTTGTCGTAGCCGCGGTAGGCCGGCCTTAATCGTTCGAAGCGTCCCGAACACGTTGATATCGAACAGTTTCTGCATATCTTCTAGGTTGGTCCATTCGAGAGGACAGAAATAACCAATGCCGGCGTTCGCCAAGACTGCCCAAAGTTCTAATATAGATAATTATATAAAATCAATTAGTGAATACACGATTTTTTAAAAGTGCACCAAAAATTTAATAAAAGTTATCACGGTTAGCAATATATAGGAAAAAAAATCTATCCTTGCCGATATCGCCATATCCATTGTATATTCCTATAAAAAAAAAAGGTCCTATATACTAAAAACAAGACAATTGGTATGTATTTTAGATGAAACCTAAGAAGCGATATGCACATATAGATAAACGTAATCCCTAAGTGTCATTTTCCGTCTTCATCCTATCTTTGTATTGGCCTACTTTCTCTCTTTCACGCCTGTTTGCCGTAAAGTTTAGAAAATATCGAACTGGATGGGGTAAAAGTAACACACGGAGCTAAGAGACCTGTTTTGGTGAGTGAGGCGAAGATTATGTTACTACTTTCATTTTTTTATCAATTGCATTTTCGTTGGCAGTAAAACGTCTCGATAAAGCGTCTTCCACTTTCCAGGTAACCTCTCCCCGCCACTACTGTTTAAACTGAACGCTTTCTGACAATGTGGAAATCTTGGCTATCACAATTATTAAAAAGCTCGCCGCAGCCTATTTCGTAGTTGCTGCATTATCAAGTATTTAACTAAGAATGCTGACAACAATCAATGACTTAAGATATTTTTTAATTAAATATATAGAGTTTATTTTATAGCATATTAAGAGAAAAAGAAAGAGCAAAAGTTTAGATGCGCGAAACAGATCAATGATCTTACATTAGGAAATAGTTGTTTGGCGAAAGGAGTGTTTCAGAATAAAAATATATGATTTTAGATATGTTGATACTTGCGATGTATAGACATTTATCTCATTTTAACATAGAGTATGGCTGTGAACCTGAATGTTCACTGTACGGTCAATGAAGATTAAGCGTAGGTCAGTCACTGACCAACTAATATGATAATGATAAATATCGAAGGCCGAAACGCCTCACATAAAAAATCTCCCAATCAGACAGTCGTTTGTTTGAAAAATGTACCTTCGTCTACTTCGAATCAGATTTTAAATTGAAAAGTAGCTGATATCTTCTTTGCCCTAATGCCCTAACAACAGCAAAGCTGCTGCAAACTAGTATTCGACATCAAACAGTCCCTTATTTACTGACCTGGGCCACATTCATCTAGGAATTATGATATTATTAATACTTGCTCCATGCATCTAACGTTACGTAGTAATGCCTACTTTGAAAATAAAGATAATAACGAAAAAAAGATTTGCTACATTTGGCTAAATATTTAAGCAGCTTTTATTTTAATACGAGCCACAACAATTATGGCGCGCGGTGTTATAACCGGCGTAAATAATAAATAAAATAAATATAAGAATTATTAAAACCCAAACAAATACTAATCTGAATAAATAAGGATAATAGCCTGTCAACTTAAACATCCGTCTTTGATTTTTCTGTAATTCTTTTTAAAGAGCAAACATTCGTATTGGTACGAAATTTGCAAGAACTTATACAGAAAAGATTTTCGTCTTACCTGTTCTTCTCAAAAAAGCGTAAATGTGGGTTTCTGTTAAAAAGGAAACGACCATAGTTTGAAGTTGGGTTCAAGAAGCACTGTTTCCATGTCCAGCGCAGCATCTTGGGTTCTCTAAGGTAATCTAAGTAATATTTTATTCCTAAACCATGCTCAATTTCGTCTTTGTATTCAGCTAATGTAATTATCGCTCGCCGTTTCTGAAAAATAATCGAGGCCCACAGTAAATGCGACTGACCTTTAAATTCCCCCGTAGTTATGCGTATGTAACATTAATTTTGCTATTCTGGGATCGCCACAGATATCAGCTGTCCATAAACAAAGAAGCCGGCTAAATAGAAGTATTTAGACTGGCGGGCTCTCTTTGATAAGAAATAATTTCACAGATTCAAATAGAATCTTTATTTATAAATGCATCCTATGCTTACGTAGTCGTAGATCGTCAAGGCGTGTTTCGACCAACTTCATTGCTCTCTGAACACTTTGATCGTTAGTTACGTCTATCGTCAAAACCGTAATCCTTTTGTCCATACGAAGTGACGCTGCGCCCTTTCCGTTGGGGAAGAGACATCCCGCAAACACGTAAAAACTATGACAACCATGCATTAACACAAACACCGCACAATAAGTAAAAAGTTGAGACTTAAAGAACGATCTTCAAAACTTCAAACTTTTCGTATTACTAAGGGAGGCTAATGAAACAAACACTTGCCGCAAATGGTTTTGAAACAGCAAAAATACTTATAAAAATGTCTTAGATCAAAAACTTGAACTCAAGTTCATTTTATCATCTTTAACTAAAGTGTTTCACAAAATTATGGATCAAATCTATTTATTATAGATCTGTATAAAAATCTTTGCATGTTTCATATAATAAGCTGAGTTACGCAATCTGGCAGTGCAACTCTTTTTCAAGGGTTATTTTGCTGCCCATGATCACACAAATCGACAAGTGTATGTGCGAGTGCACGTATGTGTATGTGTAAGCATGCGAGTATATCCGTGTGTGCCTGTACTTAGATAACCGAAATTTCAGTCCGATCACTATACTGGAACTTCTTAGAGTAGCGAAATAACACTTTAAGAAAAATCATATGATTTTGTGCTGTTTGCAGAAACAGGTTTGTTAAGTAAGATTATCTTTGAAGCAGAAAACCATAAAAGTAGTAAGGAGCCGCTTTGGAAAATATCAGGAGACAGCCGAGTCGAACCAATCACGTCGATCATCACAGATCTCTCTATGTAAATTATTGCTAATTATTTGTATAATAAACATATTTATCTTTGATGGAAACGCTCTATACTTATAGTACGAGTATGCTAAGGAGCGATCAGTGGCTTGGAGATGGAGATGTATAAGTAAGGATCTGAATACATGCCCTTCACCTGCGAATCGCTTAGCAAGCAGGTAACCGTAGCCAGAATCGCATCCAGTTACTAGAATGCCTTTTTTATCAGGACACACTGGCCGTTTACTTAACTGGTCTTCCAAATACCACCTGAAAGTTAAAATGAGGTTAATGGACAACTTGGCTATATTTCTTATCTTTATTTTATTGTACATATGATGAGTATAGATGTCAATGGAAAAAATTATACCGAATACAATAACAACAGGGATTTGTGTTTCGATGCCCTGAAGAAGTGTTTAGAGTTGATTGCGTCACATCATATCGTCGTTGATATAGCTATGACGGAAAGCAATGGGTCCTCCTCAATCAGTTTTAATTTTTAAGGATTAATAGCCTTTAAAGGATTAATAAAAGGACCAATGTTATCTGACCTGGATGAATAAGAACCACCCCAAGGCGTTGAGAAAAGAAGTATAGCTCAAAAAAGACTCACTAGTTCAATACGTAAAAATAATCGCGACTTTTTCATTCTGCCTTTTTCTTTCTTTTTTTGTTAGATCAGTTTCTTTAGCTTTACCAGTATATTTCACGCCGTTGTGGTCAAAAGTCGTCATAATTATTTAACAACTCAGTTATTTAGTTTTCAGAGACAGAAATTCATTCAGGTCACGAAAAACTGCTTTAACTAACTATACTGCACTTAGCTCGAATCAATTATTTAGCACCAGCACTCACCATGTTGTACAGTATAAAAACCATTGGCTATCGCTAGCCTATTTCCGCTGAACAGGCTCGCAGCTACATTTTGCATGCAAGTCCTTGCAGCTCAATTAGCTTGAACTTAAATGGGCTTAGTAGATGTCAAGGGCTTCGCTATCATACCTTCAATTAGGTTGTCCAATGAAAGCATCATAACCTATTTACCAAAAAAGAGGTGCCGAAAGCATCTGCTATTGACGCATCCAAAAACACGTTTCCATACATGGCCGACAACGAGACTTGGAATAAGTGACAAGCCTACAAGAAGCTCAAATAATATGTAACCTGCTGTACGAAATAGAAATTTATCGTAGAAACTAGGTCAGAATGAATCGTTTAACCTAGCGATACTAGTTTAATTCTTAGTCAATAGTATATAAAAATTCTACGTAACTCTGCAATATTTCGCTTCACGGCCAGTTTGCCTAGGTTCAAAGAACAGTTGGACGGTTACAGGACCTTGCACGGGTGTTCTGAGCATTATGAAGCAGTTAATAAAAATCGTCTATACAAATGCATCGCTACATTTTTTATAAATACAGATATGCTCAAAATATCCGTTATGGTTTTTCACGTTTGTTAGGTTTAGTACTTCTGAGGCAAGCTATGATGCTGATGAAGCATTGCCCGCTCTCCGTCAATTGAAAATTGAAACTAAATAATCAGATGATACGTGTACATCGGACTTACCTTAACAAAGCAGCAAGCGAGGTAAGGGCTGGTAAACTCCATAGGTAAGATAAAATGGGTACTTGTCTGACCCATTCTAGCAAGCCAGTTAAGTGGAGTACGTTGACAAGACCAAAACTTAACCACGTAATCTTCAATCTACTAAAATCAGCCAGCTGTTCCATATTAACTGTGAAGAAAGTTGTTAACAAACATTAAATGTTCACGTTAATATTCATTTTATTAACGAATCTGCAACTGCAAAAAGGGTAATAACTATCCGCGAAAACTAATTTCTAGCTACAAGAAGTACTACTTCGGTACTACAGGATTTGAACCAACAATTTTATCTACCGCCAGGATCTGCATATGCTCTACGAATTCACCAATAAGGAACTTCTAATAGTATTTATGGAAACTACGTTTAAACCAGACCGCTCGAATTGCACCATTATTTAAAAATTGATACTTACCGCTCAATGTTTAACAGAATATATTGTACACACCAATAAGTTTCTGCCTAAATTATGATAAAATTATGTCTCTAGCAATGCGTAACTACAGTTCGTTTCATCTACGCCACGAAGTTTCCACCTATGTGCGCCAGAGCGATTGTCGCGCACACAACAACCTCTGTATACCGTTAACCTAATGTCTCATGAATACAGAGCAAATGGGAATACGATGCTAAAGCAACCTATTGAAACTAGAATTAGGCCCCTGATATCATTACCGGGACAACCCAAAGGATTTGCACCACCGCGGACGGAGTTTATCTACTATGCTTTGTGTCATATTGCTCATCTTTCGCCATTCTGGGACGCTTGCCAAGAGTCTCCTCTAGAATCCTATTATCTTGCTTGCGTAAAAATTTTTACCTGCGGAGATTCTGATAGAAGAGCTCAGAATGCACTTAAGCGACTGGCCTCTATAAGCTAAGACTACTATATAGGAGTATATTTATAAAAAGAGGGGAATCATAATACGAGATTTCAAACACTCCTTATGCATAAAATGTACATAAATTGGCGAGCTGCCCAGCCTCCTCAAACTGCCTTCCCTTATCCATAACTGTTCGTTATATGAGCCCAGATCAGCTCTTTTCCATCATTTAAGTTCATCTTTAGTGGTTTTCATAATTTCTGTTTTGCCATCATCAAATTTAAAGCCAAATTCTTTTTGGGATGCAATTGGAGTAACTATTATGATAGCTTTGCACAATCAGTGCTTATATATAGATTACTTACTATACCATTGCAATCCGCTCTGATAGAAAATACCTTGTTATTATTCGGGTTGCCAGCTATTAGGAAACGCGCATTGTTAAGCACTGCAATTCTGGCCAAGGTGGATTGGGATACAGAAGGAAGGTGTCCTCGTGGCTCACGCATTGAAGATATTGTTTTAACAAAAATGTTCACATTTAGTTTTTTACGCACGGTATTTCTCCAGTAGCAGATATCGCAAATAGGCCATGTGTCACTATTATAGAAAACAGGGAGACAAAGCAATCCTTTATTAACCGGATTCCATTGATCTTAGTTATATACGCATAATTGTGTGTAACCACGTAGCAGAGCGATAAACGTGATAGATGGTTGCTTTGTGTGCGAGCCTTCCGGAGAAAAGAGCCTTAGCACTTGTTATTGGGCTATGATGTAATTCTGTACGATATTGTAGATGGAGTCTGCGGAAATTGTTCAGCTCATCTAATTCACCTAATTTAATGTCGGTCCTATCCCAGAGGGACGTGGAATTTCTGAACCTTTTTGGCCTGTTAGAACGATACAACATGTTTTTAATCGTAATAGCTGGTTTACTAAATTTTATAGTTAATTGCCTTTTTCTTATCATTACGTATTGAGTTCTATCGTCAGCATTAACTGCGTGCAGGGCGATCGAAATGTCATTATGCAGTTATTTTTTTAAACATTTTGAGGAATATATTGTTATGGTAAAATAAATAGCTATAGAAATATTCATCAACCTTGTGCGCAGACTTTGATTAAACGAGGATCCGTATCAAATATGTACAGATTTTATTAGTTGATCATGCACAGTATAGCCTAAATACTACTAACGAAGCAAAATCAATAACATTAATATTTATTTAACATTATATATTTATGGCTCTTACTGGTTAAGGCAAGTTAGTTCGTCGACTTCGTGTATGCTGTCCGTAAAAATGGAAATATCAAAGGTAGAAGTTGCTTTTAATTATGAGAACTATAATAAAATATTCTAAGCATAAGGCGAGTTATGAAAGGTAAATGATTTAGACAACAAGGAACCTAATCATATTTAGAGATCAGAAGCATAGGGTCCAATGCGATATGTTATCCATATAAAAATAGCACAATCAAATTATAAACCATATTATTTTTTGATATTATAAATCGATTAAACGTATTTTAAACGCACAACTAATCAGAGATACTCCTGTATTTAGTGCGCCCGGGGACATTGCATTAGCGAGCTACGACTGTCGCCATGTTGGTTTCTGCATGCGTTTGTTGACGACTTCGTACTTCCTCAAAGGTTTGTTCTGTTCTACCCAACAGAGAGACCAAACGCAGTGCGCAGACGATACAAGATAGCTCAGCGCCTGTAAGACACTGCGCTGCAGCGAAACAGTGTTCGAAAAAGAAGCATCATCAGTTGTGGAGAGAAATTGAGACTATTCGGTCAGTGGGCAATGATTATACTTGAAATAAGTATGAATAAAGCTGTGACGTAAAAGTGTATTATAACCGATTCTTCGAATTTAGGGACTGTATTAATACGGTGTCGAATATGTTTGTGATCAATCGGCATTTCACCAAAGGTGCACCGTAATGAGACCTTTTTTTGTTTTTTCGAAAGACCCGTGTTTGTCGCGGTTACCCAGTGAAATTATATATTAACAAGATAATGAAATTGCTTATAATTTTTAGGCCCGAGGTGTCCCGAAAATAAGCAAGATGCCCCGTGTAATGATAAAAGGAGGTGTATGGAGAAACACCGAAGATGAAATACTCAAAGCCGCTGTCATGAAATATGGCAAAAATCAATGGTCACGAATTGCCAGTCTTCTTCACCGGAAATCAGCAAAGCAGGTAATTATCTATAAGTATCTCATAGATTCCTATCTTTACACATTTGTAATATCTACAATGCGGCAGCTTTTTTGCGTAAAACTAAAAAAAGAGGTATGCAAGGAGCATTCTGCATTAAACTTTCCCGAACTCCATTAAATGGGCTAAGAGTGCACCGTTTCGTATTTGCTTCGAGATGAATATGTGTATTCTTTATTTTCCTCTTGAATGTGTAATTAGTTCTTGAATTTTTTAATCTGCTGTTGGCGGAACTTTTTTTTTTAACACATTGGCTGGTATCGTCTAATAAATAGCACGCACTTGTAGGAATGATTTTATGACCTTTAAGTACGTTCTAGTAAAGACAGGCGGGAGCTGTATAAAAAATTTTAATTCTGTGTGCTTTGTCAAAGAGACTACCCACAACACATAGGGCCGTCCGGTGCCTGAAGCATATTGCACGGTTCGATCATTTGAACGGAACGATGTGTCCGCGAGCTTATCAGCATAGTATCTATAAGTAATTACTGCAACACCTATAAAGCATAAAGCGATGAACACTGATTTTAGTCCACCTAACCTACGATATCTTCCGCAACGGTAAACCTAAATTAAATTAAAGAATGGTTGTAGACAAATGCCTATCTTTATTTTCCCCTAAAATTTATTCACCACTAAATTCTTACTATGTAGTATCTTTTCGTATGTTGTACAGCTATAGATTTTCTTTATTTGGACTTGCAGTGCAAAGCTCGATGGTACGAATGGTTAGATCCATCGATAAAGAAAACAGAATGGACACGTGACGAAGAAGAGAAATTACTTCATTTGGCTAAATTGATGCCAATGCAATGGCGAACCATTGCGCCAGTTATTGGTCGTACAGCAGCGCAGTGCATTGAGCACTATGAACTACTACTAGATCAGGCACAGCGTAAAGAGGAAGGGGGAGAAACCTTGGACGATTCACGAAAACTACGTCCGGGAGAAATAGACCCCAACCCTGAAACTAAACCAGCGCGTCCCGATCCAAAAGATATGGACGAAGATGAACTTGAAATGCTCTCGGAAGCTCGAGCTCGTCTGGCGAACACTCAAGGTAAAAAAGCAAAAAGAAAGGCGCGAGAGAAGCAACTTGAGGAAGCCAAGCGGCTGGCCAACTTACAGAAGCGAAGAGAACTGAGGATGGCTGGCATCGAGCTGCAAAAGAAGACAAAAAGAAAAAAGTACATGATTGATTACAATGCTGAAATACCGTTCGAGAAGAAACCTGCGGCCGGATTCTACGACACTTCACAAGAATCATATGATCCAATGGATGCAGATTTTGATCGGTTGCGTCAACAAGATCTCGATGGACAGTTAAGAGTAGAACGAGAAGAAAAGGAACGTAAGAAAGACTTACAAAAACTTAAGCATCGCAAAGAAAACGACATTCCGAGTATAGTTCAGGAGCCCTTAAAGAAACGCACGAAGTTGGTCCTTCCTGAGCCGCAGGTGTCAGAAAGTGACTTAGAACAACTTGTCAAGATAGGGAAGGCAAACCAGACAGCTAGGGAAAGCGCGGATGGGGGTGATAGAGCTTCTGAAACTCTCTTGGCTGACTATGATGTCACCGCTACACCAAGTGGAGCCATGTCAATGCGCACGCCTCGGCAAGCAGCCACTTCTCGTGAGAGCATTCTCACAGAAGCGCAGAACCTCATGGCGTTGCAAAATACAGAGACGCCACTTAAAGGTGGTCTTAATACTCCGTTGCATGAGAGTCAGCTAGCAATCACAGGAACGCAGATCAAGGCAACACCCAATCAAATCCTTACTCCATTCCAAAGCGGGTCAACCCCACGGGTTGGGCCACCCGTAGATGGTAAGACAGCAGCTGAGACGCCAACTCCACTACATGATAAATTGAACATCAATCGCTCAGGAGAGATTGTGGCCGCAGATCCATTAGCCGCGTTGTCGAAACTTCCCGCTCCAAAGAATAATTATGAGCTGATCGTGCCAGAAGAATACGAGATTGCAGAAGCGTCCAAGGAAGCAGAGGTGAGCTGATATCACTGCATGTTAAAAGTAGAACTAATTAGTGAGATCATTATATTTCACTCCAAGAAATAGATGCAGGTAAACATCATATGTGTAGATTAGCACGTACAGGCAGCTATCCATTGATTCGTTTGATCGATACAACTTGTCTGGTTAATAACGTTATGTATTAACGTCAACAGATAAATTAATGAGACCTTTATCAGACCACTTATTATTATCAAACTAAATGGATCTGGTGTTTCCTGGTAGGTTTCTAAGCATGATAGTTTGTATTATTTTCAGAGTTCTCATATGGTTGTTGATCAGGAAGAACTGGATGCGTTACGTGAAAAGGAGCGCCAGGAAAAAACTGAGCGAGAGTGGAAGAACGAGTCGCAGGCCATCCAAAGATTTTTACCTCGACCCTTCGAGATTAACGCTCAGGTATGGTCACACATTTCTCTACCCTCACTAAATGTAATTGTTTTTTTCTGCTCGTTTTTTTTTCTATCTATAAGCGTAATAATATACACGTTTAGCTTACTAAGATTTTTATGTCTAGAACTTTTGAAGCGAAGTATCTAATATTGCCTTTTCCTCTGCCTACAGATCATGCGGCCGCCGCCTCAAGCTGACGATGCACCACTGACTGAAATGCAACGCGCCGAAGAGCTAATTAAGCAGGAAATGTTAATCATGCTGCATCGAGACTTCTTGCGACATGTGCCCCCTCGGAATCCTACGGCTCCAGCCAAGAAAAAGGACCCCGCTGCTGAACAAGGTCGTTGCATGGCTTATCTCGAAAAGCATTCGTTTCGCGGAGTATCTGATGATGAGCTTAAACAAGCAAGGAAGATGGTAGCGCATGAAATGGAATTCGTAGGTAAAGCAATGGGCCACGGAAACATCCCTGATGACGTGTTTGCCCAGGTGTGGCAAGAATGTCTGGCGCAAGTTCTGTATTTACCTTCTCAGAACCGTTATACGAGAGCCAATCTATGTTCTAAAAAAGACCGTATCGAAAGTCTCGAAAAACGACTGGAAACCAATCGAAATCATATGGCTAGAGAGGCAAAAAAAGCTGGGAAAATGGAAAAAAAACTTCGTGTCCTACTTGGAGGTTACTACTCGCGATCGCAGGCGCTCGTCAAACAGCTGCAAGATTTGCAGGACCAACTGGAGCAGGCCGAATGCGAGAAGGAAACTTTTGAAAGATTAGCTAAACACGAGCGTGTTGCGATCCAGAGACGACTGGAAAGATTAGAAGACGATGTCCATAGGCAAAAAGAAAGAGAAGCGGAACTACAGGACAGATATAGAAATCTTGTTGAAGTAAAAGAAGAATTTCTAAAAAAAAAAAGTTTCACCCATTAAGCGCCGCAGTGTTGCGAATTTAACGTGGAATTTACTTCCTCATTTAATTGTATCAACATAATAAATGGTTTGACTAAGAATTGTACATACTGTACTAAAACCACTTGTCATTAATGCAGTCTTTATTTTAATATCGTAGCATGAACACATTTTACCGACCCAACGATGTTGTTGGAATAGTTAGAGGAGGGAAAAGGGTTGTTGGAATAGTAAAAAAAACTAGTCAACGTTTAATGGAGTGGTTTAATGGCTAAGAAAGATCTCGGTATGCTGTTCATTATATAGTTTTTAGGATAACCCAAATCTAGCGCTTAAGGTATTACTTTAGACTGAATTTCTCATACAAGAGACCGACACTGAGCAAGTGTTACCTTAGTTGAGCCGGGATTCTCAAGGATTGTAATATAGTTGTTCTGGGTTTGCCTAGAATGTTAGAAAATATTAGTAATAGGAATTTTTTCTTCCATAGGAGGTTCCTGACGATTTTCGATTGGCAAGTTCATATTTCATTTATCTTCATTAGTTCATTCTCTATTGTATATTTTGGTGTTAAAAAAGGTTTGTGAAAATTCAGCGCTATATGGAATCTTTTATAGTTAGCGGTCGTCAGTGCACCCGCACTTTAGTGCGATTTGTTTACGAATAACTTCTTCATATATTGCGTTGTTCAGCATGCTACGTGACACAGTGAGCTCCAGCTTCTGTACTTATTATTTTCAATCAATGTTTGCACCATTATTATCTGTGATTTTCTCTCATTTGGATAGTACCTTATTTTATTGCTGTAAAAGTCTGGCGTACGATAGTCTATTAAGTCTCGAAAGCAATTCTAACTTGGTAACATTCGAAAAATTTTCTTGCCAACCACTTGAGATCTTGAAAATGGTAATCTATGATAGCAAAAAATTATTATATATGCCGTGTATGGTCACAAGAGAAAGCTTGCAAATGCTACTTTTGCATTTTTTATTTTATTATGGTTCTTGTGATGCAATGTGTAGCGCTGTACTGTGATAAGAGAGATTTACCCTTGTTTTCTAGTTTTGACTGCTTAATATGAAGCGCGTTCATCATCTCTTCCAATTGATAGTAATACACTTAAGCCATAATCGACACACAAATATTTACAAAAGCAGTAATTACGTTAGCAGACAGGTATCATAAACTTCTGCTGCTGTGCATAGGGTGACATTGCAGCGCTGAAGTTATATCCACTCATTGATCCGACCGATTACGATTATTGTATGGAATCCATTCATTACAAATCCCAATTCAGTGCAAGAATGGGTCAGTGTTGTAACGTAAAAAAAAAAAAAGCAAACACCTCTTGTTGCAAACGCAACTTGTTGTCATATTGGTCCATCAAGTTAACGAGAGACCGCTCATAAACATTTTGCATCTCGGCGAGATTGCCTTCGCGGATAGCATGACCGAGGTATAGCAGGTTTAAGCGCATAGCCTCGCTCATTACCTACCCATGAGGCTCGAGCTGGTATAACCCATTATCATCGTCATAGTACTCTTCGTCGTATTGATCGTTATCCATCTGAAATTGCAAAAGAAAATGCGAATATGTCTGTTTTTGTACCGAACGCTACTCCACTCGCAGCCTCAGTATTATGCTTTCATTATTATGATTAACAAATGCCGATAATAGCACTCCTCCCACACAGTTCTGATGGGTACTTTATGGAAACCGATGATCAATTGAACTACCTAGGATTCATTTTCAGCGCAATATATATATATATATATATGTATGTTCCGCACTCGGTCATATCTGGAGTGTATTTGGTAATATGATCACAACAATGAACGTTCTACCGTTTGCTTCCGTTTGTTAGGTGTTCATTATGTTTTAGAGGCTTAGCAAATGTGTGTGTGCAGAAAACATCAAGGTGTTTTATCACATTATCAAATACACTCCAAATATGACCGAGTGCGGGACATTATACATATATATATATATATATACTCCGTACTTGCTATAATCAAGCAGCACCCATTTGCTTATTTTTTATATTATTAGTTTGATCGAGGTAAGCAAGTATGACATTTTTACATATACTAAATCCGTCCCTTACACACGTTCACTTTGAAATTAGCTGGCTTTCACTACTACGTTCAATTTTTCGTTATCCACCTTCGCACGTCGTTCATCTTCGAGTTCAAAATTTCCTCCATAGAATTTATTGAACCAAGCGCTCCTGATGTTTCTGATGGTACATCTTGCACCGAATGCAAGGATTACGCGGCAGGCTGTTTCCACCACTGTTTCTCCAAGAGGGAATCACTCGACCTTTTGTTTTTCCATGGCTTAGTACAACTGATTGATATCAGAGAAAATGGTCTCTGATCTCAAAGACTGCAGAGTGCAAGTGCATTTTGAATTGTTTTAATGATATTTATGGAGATCATGTAACAGGGCGCCTTCCTTAATGCACATCGGTAATAACAGGCTCGCTAATGAAAACATGTAATAAGGTCACTTACTTTACGCACAGCTACATGTAATTTTAGTTTTAAAGGTGATGCTTTCAGGAACTCAATGGGCTGTTTAAAATGTACTTCAACAATTATACCGAAAATATTTTCTACTTAGCGTTTCTCCTACCTGTTTTCAACCCAGTAGCAACATATGTAATTAGATAACTACTATAATTGCACACAGCCGAGGTTGAATTTGTCCGCTTTGTAATCTAGAGGGGCATTATTTAGCTTGGGGAGGCAAATGCGCAATATATAACCATGTATGAATAAGCAAGTAGATTAACAGCCATTTCCATATTATTTGATATAATTGCAATTGCGTTAGTGCCACGTTAGAATACCAAAAACAAATTCACAGATACAAATGAACGTGTGTGCTAGTATAAGGATGCACCAAAGAGTTAGAAAACATTAGTTAAGTAAGTAAAGTTAGAAAAACATTGTCATTAATATTGTTATTACGCATTCAGATTATTACCATTTTTACGGATGCATTATCTGTTAATCGTAAAATCGGCGAAGCAGCTTATAGTTTGCATAAATTCTTGCAAATCGGAGCCACATGATTTACCTTTTCAGACGGAAATTGTTTTCTTCAAAGGTACCGTCTCGCGGCTTTGAAAATAATTTCGTATAATTTCAAAACATTTTAAAACCCGGTTGAAAACTTAGAATCTATCCCGTAGCCATTTATCACTAGAACTGTACAGATTGAATAAAAAGAACAGATAAGTTGGTCTTTGTTCACCTGTGTGTACATCGAATCGGTAATAAATTTAGCTTGAACGCGTTTACTTTTTCCTAATGTATGAATTGCTAAAATCTGATATCTATAACCATTGGTCAAAGTTACTTTATTTTCTAAAAGCTTTTTATAAAATAAACAAGATATACTTATATAACAAGATATAAAGAGATACTTAATTTAATTTCACACCGATTTTATACAATGGCCAATAAAGAAGGACTGGACTTATTTTTAATTTGTTTAAGAATGTTAAATCAAGAAATAACCATAGATTCGCCAGCCTTCTTTTACTTAACTTCATGCACGCTCAGTCTGTACCGATTCTTTCCGTCATTTAAAAAATGCTACGGAACGCTGAGCTGCCTGGGCAGCTCTCTTCGGGGCAAGCTGCGAAAATCAGGTGTTCTATTCTTAATTCCTCTAAAAGTTTGTTTGTTCGACTTTGGTATGTGGAAACGACTGCTGGGGCTCAGAAAACGTTAAAAAAATCTTTAAAAAAAATATGTTCTTCAATGGATGCAAAAGAATATTTGCAGTTCAATACAAGACTTCATTCCCACTACAGATCACTAACCGAGCTTTTGTGGTTATTGAAAATCCTGCGCCAGGAAATTCAAACATAGAAATATATCTGACCAAAAGCAAAGACGTACCGGCTAGTGGCAGTGTGACGAATGGCAGTTGTGAAATCAGTCCGAAATTATCCATTTTAAGTGAGGAAGCGTTATGTACTTATATCTCCACAAGGGAACTTTATTGGCAACAAAAAAATATTGTTAGATCTGTCGCAAGCTCCCTACTCATGAGTACACAGAGGATCAAGCATTTAATTTCGACTTATCCCGCGCTCACAGTCCTCGCGGAAGAACATTTTATACAGGCAGCTCAAGATTTAATCGATCCTAAGACGGAGAGATTCGTACGAGGGCGCTGGCAAGAAGTCGAAACGCGCTTGCGATTAATCAGTTTCTACGGTGTCGAAGTTCATCGATTACGTCTAGCAAAGTGGATTTGGACTCAAGAATTCGCTACGCTTGAGGAACGCCTTAAAATTAACACAAACCCAGAGACGAAAGCGTTTTTGTGTATTCAACGGAAGATGTTCTTCAACAAGCTCATGTTCAGGTACTCCACTGATGGTTTGACGAAAACGTTCGAAGAACTATATACAACTTTGCATCAGTACATTGGTTTGTCAGATAGTTACGAATTATTGCACTATCTGCAAAGAAGTCCATATCTCTTTGTCTTGCCAATTAGACGCATCCAGGATATCCTTAGCATGCTACTGGATGCTGGAATCACCAAAGACGAAATTCGGGCAGATCTGTGGATACTGCATCATAACCTCGACGTAATGAAAGAACGAATTGACCAAGCCCACAAAATTAACGTCTCAATCAGCAAGCCTTGGGTGTTACGTTGTGATGATGACAGGTTTGGAAGGTATATGCAGCGTCGAATTTCCGACGATGAAGCATTACAACCTCACGGGAGCAAAATTGAATTTCTTGCGGCAAAATTGTCATGTACGGAGGCGGACGTCAAAATAATGCAAACCAGATTTCCGTTGTTGTTAAATATCAACCTAAAAAAGTTGTCATCTAGCATCGATTATCTCCTTGAGCAGGGTTATCTCTCATATCAGGTAGGCATACGTAACGAAGTAATGGCATGATAATGAAAACATTGTGTAATAATTTAAGAAATTTCGACCTTGATAGCGGCATAACTAACTGATAGAATGTTACGATTCGGACTCAACCAGGCGTCGCTTATATCGTTTACCAAGAAAGGCCTTCGAGCCATTATCTTACCTATGCTATGGGACCAAGTGAAATGTTTATAGTGGAAAATTATAACTAAGCCAAGCTTCTCAGATACTAAATTTTAAAGGCACGCGTTATTATTAGTAAACGTTGTTAATTCAGCTTTTCAGGAATTCGTTTTTGTTCAAGAAGAAAAAAGACATAGCAGGAAAGACAGCCATGAGAGAGAATCAAGATATTTTGAGAATCAAGATATTTTAAGGTGGACATTATTTTCACTGTTAGCATTCGAAAGCAACTATAGTGAACAACGATAACGTTATTTGACGCTAATTACTTTGTTTTTATCGTACCACAATAACTGTGACAAGAATCACAACGTCCAGCAAGCGCTTTTCATCGCTTTGTATTGTGCTTTACAGATCCAAAGTTTCCCTCGCGTCCTCTCATTGAGTCTCGAGCAGAGGACGAAAAAAAGAATTCAAGAGTTTCAGAAAGTATCCAATGGTTTAATTAAACCGCGCCTTCACCACCTGATGTCCACTGATGTAAATTTTCAAAAGGTACTTAATCGATTACAACGGGGGACCAGCCGTTGTCCACAAAAGACAACAAAGGAAATTATTCTAGAGCGAGCAAGTGAGAGCTCAACATCAAAGCCTGGCTTCTATTAGTTAACTCTAGGGGAAATATGCTATATTTTATAATAAAAGTCAATTATTAAAAAAGACTTGTTATGGTTCTGAACCTGAATATCACACAAGGTTATGAGATTGTTTGGTAAAGACACCTTCGTCTGCAGGAATCATCGTCAGGAACTTAGGTATTTGTACAATGTAAGAAAGTGTGGTTAAAATGTTATCTGTATTTATACATTCAATGTACGATGAGCTCGCTTGTCGTAATTACTGCTTATTTTTTTGTTGCGCAATAATAATATACCAAGGTCGAATCATCTTTCTTGTATGTGTACGCTCTGGAAGAATCACCTTGTTGTATGTGCACTCTCTGGAAAGATTATTCAACAAACGAGTGTTTATGAGCGAATCGGATTTCTGTAATAAGTATCGCTTGTATGCAGCTTTATATCAAATCACAATTTGATTTGCGGAGTATGATCAATTACATGTAACGTAATGTCAGAAGTCAGGGTATTTCCACATAGTCTTGTAAAGCACCTCGGCAAATTATCGCATCACGGCTTTAACCCTTCTCTTAGACATTTGATCGTGGAACATGGGTAAATTAAAAATTACGCTAGTTTGACTAATACCTAGATGCTAAGAAATCCCTTACTGACTTTGTTGTAGGATCTCAGTAGCACTGTAAGAAATTGACGTCTATTATTCAATATAGTATATAGTCTGTGTTGCTTAAATTGTTTATATCATAACCTTTAAACGCGGCTAACCATGAACTTTCTCCATGTCTTTCTCTCATTACCTCATCGCTAGTAATTGTGCGGAACACCTTAAACTAAGTTAAGTCAAAGAATAGCATCCGACTTGCGTTAAAGCCTTCATTCATATAAATGGCATATAAGTCAAAAGATAAATGGCCGAGGAGTCGATTTATTTAAGTCAAACCCATTCATATATAAGGGTTCTTCTGGGAGCTATTGTGGTTCTCTGTTATATGTTACAAATAAAATATTAGGAATCACTCTTGATTTCCAGTATATGGTACATTTAATTTAACCATATCGTACTCAGATATACAGACTCCAACAGGGTATTAGGTCGTATTAAACGATCACCCTATGTTGAAAAAACTGGAATTGAACGTTTTGGGTATCTTACAAAGTCGTGTATAACATTGGTCGGTATATTGACAATTAGAAACTCTTTCTAAATAGTTTTTATGAGGAGCACTGCCTAGTTTAAACGTCAACTGGTAGCGCATAAGTATACTAAAAAACATGTTTATTAATCAAATAACAAGTCACAAGTGTAAGTTCTAACTCACAGTAACTCGTTAGGTTGTCCTGCTAACAACCATTACTAAAAAAAAATACTAGTGAACCAACTTATTGTGCCAACCAAACGAAAATCGTTAAATCAAACGGCTTCTCATAATGTATTTGACATTTAACTAAGCTTGAATGAATGCTGCTAATTCTAGGTCTAAATATTGCTAGCCTACACTCGCATAAGTTCGACAAACTTAAAGTAAACAAATCGTTTAATCTTTGTTGCCTATGAGTAATAGGGTTTAAAGGGGAGTATATGATGGATCAGCGACATCTTAGGAGCCATTTGCTTCAAAGGCTCGCCATAGCTTCTCTATCTGGGAACTGTCTGGAATCCTGAATTACCTTTTTCTTTTAATTTTTTTTTCTCAGCACATGTTAGAGAGACACGTAAACACACAGGCTAGCAGAACTAATGACATTAATGGATTGGTGCGACAGTAATCTCTGATTGACAGTTAAAAGTTTTAGCTCATGAATTATATTGGGCTATGTTAATCATTAGATCTTCCGTTTTTCTGCTTCAGCACACGACCATGAATGCAGAACTCATTGTTTTAACAGCCATACAGATCCAGGTTTATCCTTGCCATATGTACCAGACTGCGGGTCCGTTATTTGCCAAATAAGATGCCAGAGTTATCTTACCAATCGTTAACTGTAAATTGTCATTATATTTGCAAATTTCAAAAACCGCTCATTCTAATCCATGGGCATTGAACAACACAACACAACTGTAGTTGATACAACTGAGGTGTTATGAATAGCTGAATGAAACAAAATGACACTTACGTTGTGCTTACCACAAATCTGATATCCTCTCGTCTTCGTTTACTAAGCTCAATAGCAATTTCTTATTACTGTCTTGCGTGCTAAAAATGCTATGGTGCGGTTTTTTCAGTCACAGCCAGAGGCTCAGCCCGACCTCACCAAGGATCAGCCCTATCGTCGAAACTGTGCTTAGTGACGTTTCAAAGTTGCAATACAATTATATCATAATACATAGAGTCGTTATCGAACAACAAAGTGGATGTTTCGATCTAATATGGCGTGAACAGATAACAACAGCTATTTATTTCGGCAGTTATAGTATTGACAACCAGTTATGCCCAAATAATTTAAATAGAAATAAACTAAAGACGGATACGCTGCCGATTATATTCAGAACACCATATGGCTATAAGTCTCTTATTTCAGTGAATAAGTTTCGCTAAAGTCAAGTAGGTGGTTTGAACAAGTGTCATTATTTAGAAGTATCTAGAAGAATATAAATATGGGCGTCGTAAATCGCACAAAATAGACATATACTTTATCATTACTGTAAATGTTTATCAGCAGTGACTGCGAATTGGCTACGAACTCAGTGTATTTTAAGTAGAGTCTTTCAGTCCAGTAGTAGGCCAATCTAGAGAAATTAAATGTAATAATGTATTTAGATCAACTAATCAAAAATGTCCTTGAGCTCAACACATAATTTCATTGCTGTCCTTAGATGAAGGCTTAGACCGAACTTCTGCCTTCTCCAGTCGCTCAACGACATACGGCAGCTCATGACGGCCGATCCAGGTCGACATCAACTACGGGTCGGCCGTCGCTCTAAATTATTCCTTTTAATGAACACGGCAGTTATTTTCATACTTAGGCTACTTGGGCTCTTACGTGAAGTACTTTCTTTATATAGAGCTTCAGTAGCCTGGCCCTCACCACGAAACGAAGGAAATGTCTCATTGGTTTCGAACCAAAACCATTTCACGCGTCTCTGGATTTAATAAGCAAAAATGTCACCACTGAGGACATGACACGCTGACTCAGTTAGGAACATGTTGACAATAGGCATGGAACTTACAATTTTTCGCCGAACTTAATTATTTCTACGTTTGATTTTGGTAGGAAAAATGCCCTTGGTAAAAAAAAAAAAGCAAAATCCAAAATTCAAATAAGATTGTACAGTTCATAAACACCATTACACTCGAGGTATGTTCTAATTAAAAGTGTGTAGAGCAAACACTGGCGATGGGGCCATTTTGTACCTTTTAGACAATACTTTATTTAAAGACCGGTCGCAATGGAACTAAACCTGTTTAATAATCAAATACATCGTTTCTGCTTTTTCCGCTAACACAAAACACCTCAACGATTCCACTATGCTAATAAATTTTTTTGGAAAACAATGCTTCCTGTATTTTCAGGAATGACATTTAAAACCTACCTCTCCCTTGTTTTGGGTATTCATTGTATAAATAGTGCCAATAACAAAATTGACGTTGAATATCGACAAAGTCTGCGCTTAGAATTTTGTTGAACTTATATGACTATACGCAATGTGTAAGGGAAAATAATCGCGTCTATACGGAGGCTTTACCACTTGGGATCTTATCTGTACATTATATTATTATTGAAAAAAATGTTCATTTTTTAGAAGGTTCTTCCTGATAAAGAATATTTTTTGACGTAAGCATCCTTTAGAATAAACGCTATATTTGTATGTATTTTATCGGTGGATATTTTGCCACTTATGGCCATGTTTATAAAGCCTTTTTCTATCCGGCGGCGTAACGATATTGAAGAGCTTATCTCTCTTGTCTTCAAAGTGTCAGCTCCTAAAAATCGTATGCATGGCCTTTACAGCTCGCACTTTAGTATTCGCATACAGCTAACAATCACATTTCGACAAGCGCAGCATTTAATTTTTTTGGATTATCTGAACCTTCCGCACAGTGTTTTAGTCGACATCCTTCACAATTACACAAACTGTGTGAATGGAAGAAATTTTCTTTTTAGCCTACAGGAAAAAAGACGCCATTCCGCAAATTTCTTGGAGAGGATTTAGCAGTCGTGAGGGTGCCTGTATCATTCGGAAATGAATAAACGTGAGTTATCAAGTGGTTAACTCTGAAACGTTGCATTTTCAGTTGATCTGACACCATGTGCCTTCTGTGTTTTTACACTATTTACAAGATTATTTATATCATTAAAAGATAATGCTTTTATTGCATTCTATTCAATTTAAGTAAACACACGTCAACATAAATTATTTTTAGTATGATTAGGAATTTTTCATTTCATCTTATACATTCAATACCTTAATGGCTAATTTCTTTAATTCGATTCGTTGCATTCAATAAACTCTTACTACAGTCTGTAATTAGCTTGTTCTATACAGTAGGATACTTAGCTACATGAAATTATGCTTGAAGGTATATGTTCCACTCTTGAAATTGCACTAGATCTGAAAATATTGCGATATCTTGGCTAAGCTGCTTCTTTAGTGCGACACATAGATGTAACCACAATAAGTATTTGTACATCAAAGTGTATATTACACTGCTGCGAAATAAAAAAAAATATAATATTCAAATATATTTGTACTGTTAGATAATGTATTTTAAGAATCATACCAATATGGGAACGCCACCATTGGTATTAGTACAAGTCTAACCTGTAACAGACGAATGTTGAGCGACTTTGGTCAACTTTTTCATTTAGCTCATTAACTCTCAATGCGAAGCTAACTAAAAATGATAAATGAAATAGAATTGATAAATGAAAATGAATACGTAAAGGGTGCCAGACAACACAGCTTTTTTATTTTTTTTTTCTAAATAAGATGCGTGTTTTCGATTGATAAAATTCTAGAGCAAGGTATGGACTAAAAACACTTGACTGAATCTTTTTGCCTTTATTAGTATAAAATTCAATAATATATGCAGCGCCTGCGAGGATTAACAAAAACTGCAAGAAACACTCTGTCTTAGAGTGTTTTTTCTGCTCTACCAACTCTTTCACTTTCACTACTCTATCGACTTTACCAACGTTACATTTGACTTAATCCATTAGCACCATTGCAATTGGTGCTAGTTAGACAAAAAAAAATGAATGAAAAACAGATAGAAAAATCCAAACGACACTTTGTCAGCTCAGAGCTTGGCCTTTGACTGATTGATTATTTTGATCAATTTTGATCAGTCGCTTCCCATAGGTAAATTATGCAGTATTGGTCGAAGCTATATATATACATATATCGACTGCATTTACTTGCACTCTTTAGTGGCGATTTTGTTGTTATCTTTGTGAAGTTTCAAATGAACCATAAACTACACAGCTATGGACTAGTTCGTAATCATTTAGTTCATAGTTCTGGCAAAATATCTATTACAGATTTCTATAATAACTGCGAAATTCGCTTAAAAATTGTGGTGTTTGTGAATACATGAAGAGCGATTGTGTTATGTAAGAAGTCCCATGGAAACGCAAGCAACAAAACCTCATTACTAAACAATGAAATTAATTCCCTTAAAGCTGTTACTAATTCTTGATACATAAAAGCTTAAAAAAATTACAGTTGTGAATGTCTCTTCGGTACCTTTTTGGATTACAACGGATGCTTCGTTGTAAAAATTATACTAACAATCGCAGAAATGATACCTCAGAAAAAAATACCGTAAAAATAAATTAACAGAAAGAAATGCTTACGAGTTATTAACGGAACGACAATTTTTTGATAGATTCTACTCTACCATGACTACGATACGGTTCACTCTGTTTAAGCAATCCAGTGGTCCAAAGGTTAGCTTTTAAAGCATCGAAGTTCGGTACATTAACAAATTGGTAATGTGACAAAGCTATAAAGGATGTCCGGGGTACGTCGACGATGAGCGTCATGGACAAAAAACAATCAGTTATCAGTATTATTATTTTTGTACAAAAAAAAATTCCGATTCTCTGATAACTCATAAAGAAATAATTTTTTGTTTCATTATGCTAGGAAAAATTCTATTCTTTACAGAGCTGGAAAGTACTATTCACACAGTTCCCACAGCTTATTCCTTTTACCTAGTTAGGGCCATCGAATGTCACATCTAGCGCTTTCTGTTCCTTTAGGTTCACTACAAAGTGAAATTTTGCACGTGTTTGATCTTCGTCTACAAAAAAACTTCTGATACTTTCAAAATCTTAGCGCTCAATCGCGCAACCATTATATGTAATGTTTTATTATGTTTTTTCCCTTGCTTGGTGAGACTAAAACTGTGTGCATAGTACCAAGGTAATCAACTGACTACAATATGCAGTATTACACTATGCGTTGAACAATCGAATCATTAGGTTAGAGTTGAAATGAGTAGTTTAATTCAGGTATACAGCAAAAAAATCTCTCCAACAGGCTATCCTGGTACCTTGTTCGCTATCTGCGGTATTAGATACCATTCCCTGGTAATAAAGTAGTTGACGAACACATGAAACAACAAAGCGGTTATCGATACAAGCACAACAAAGCATTACGATATACTGCTAGCAAAACGGTATATGCTTCAAGAACCATTTTTAATAGCTGTCGCGCCAGCTATAAAGAGGTCTTCGCCAAAGGCGAGTAAATGGTCCAGTAAAATCTCTTAACAACAGCGTCGATGTAAATTTAATGGTATGAACAGCGTTCCGAAATCTCAACTGTAGAGACTCACACGATCACGTTCTCGTCTATCTATAAAAACACTTCACTGCATGGCTACTCTGTAATGATTGCTGGTTCGAATACCCACGCCTACATGTGCAACAATATAACGAATAACAGTAAATCTCATATATAGCATATTATTGTATAGAAAAATTTTGTGGACGTCGGTTTTGTCAGGTGGTTTTCATAGAACAGGACTACCCTTAAATAGCTCTCTAGTTGGAACTAGTTCTTTTTTCACCTAGAAAACCGCTGCTTTTGGAAAGAAAAGTACCGCTGCAGTGACTGCACCGATGGAAGTTAAGATGGTCGCGAATAGGGCTGGTAGCACACCGCTGACTATTATTATCCTGTACGCGATCGTATGAGATGAGCGAATGCTGTGGGTAACCGTTGACAGCGTCTAAGTGACATTACATCTCGACGTACTCGGCACGGATCCACTCGCTAGCAAAAATGAACAGTCTGTGCCGAACGACATAAACAAGCTAATACAGCTTAATGCTCTAAAGAACAGTCAAATGTCATAGGTCTGACATAAGTGATCACTGTCGCTAAGTTTGTGGCTATGCATGCATACAAGTAATATATAAAATCCGAATAGAAGTAGTTTTTGTCTTCGGAGATCTTAGGGCACTTGTGTCGAAACTAGTCGTATACGTGGTGCATGCTAAAATTTACTTGCTGGTACAGAGTGTAGAACTAGTGATATCAGAGTTCCTAGTAACGTACATATACACAAAGCTCAATTATTGCGCACATAAATTAGAACACATGCCCCATATTGCATGAAGCAGGACTAGACAACTTTGGAACTTCAAAGTGAGCGAAAATAAAGTAAAAATATGTACTTCCAAGTGACGTTTTCTCAACACTTCTTAACCCGATGTCAATGAAGAAACGTCATAAATCAATGGACGAAGTTTGTCCAGTTTGTTGTTATGACGATTCATTTAATTTAACTAGCACAAATATAAATTTACCAAGTCTGGCAGTACGAATAACCTTAGAGTCTTTAATCACCTTGTCGAACCAATTTTCTAATTGGTTTTACATGTGAGAATCTATTTCTACCTGGATAAGTAACACATTTCTATAATGCTCAATCTGTTATAACGAGTATCAGAGATTTTATAGCTATATCTTGAAGAATAGTATTAACACCGCCAGTGACCTGGACGCCCTTTGTGAGCATGGTATCATCCTTTTTAAGTTGACGCAATACGAATATCAACGATGTCCGCATATAGTGCGTATGAGATGTAAGCTTTGTTAACACACCCTTGATGACAACTATTTTCATGTAAAGAAAAAAAAAATTGATGTCACACACAAATGTGGGCCACTTTTGTAAAAAAAGATCATATTTAACTGTTTGCGCGGGTAAATCCATGTTGCTATGCAAATATAGGCACTTGTTAAAAGCACTTACTTGAGACTGCTATCGGCAAGTTCAGGCTACTGTCTTCGTCCATGGTTTCCTTATCGGGAGCGAGAAGTTTGTTCCCAACATCGACTCCGGTTATTCTCACCTCTTCAAGATTACATTCTTCTAAAAGTAGGCGCATATGAAAAGCTACGCAATGCTCTTGCAAACACTAACAAGCTAAGATCAGACGAAAGCAAATATTGATCTTCATTAGCAGTCTCAGAGTTGGCTACGCTGATTTCAGTATATACGCCATACTAGGATTATTGTGGTTTTTACTATTCAACAGAACCTTCTTTTTCTGCCTGCGTGCGTTCGTGTTTTGTGGCGAGTCACAAGTCCCTGCAGTTCACATACAAATAAAAACACCTCGAGTTTAATACGACTAGAAAAACCTATATGTACGTGAGAGAATGTATGTATCCTTTTAAAGCCCCGTTATGAATAAATCCGTTTAAAGGATTTTAAAAAAACCTTTATTTACCAAACCTTTTAAACATCGCTCATAATTAACACAAGAGATAGATATGTTTCATGTATATGTTTATATATCTCTTCCCTCCATAAATATACGTTGATTGCCTCAATAACAGTAAGCAATTTCTAAAGGTGTACAAGAAAGTCAGATGGAACAAGCGGTACCGTCGTAACAAACCTGCACAAGGCCAGGATTCCTTTGGCATTGACCTCTCTATGTCTCGAGTTTTGCATCGGTATTGCAGTTAAGCATTTCATCCTACGGTTAACCCGCAGCACCGAACAAAGTATGTGTATGCCTGGTTCTATGCCGGGTTCGAACCTATATCACAACGTGTCCCTAAGATTAGCAGTTTTGCCGTTGACCTGAAATCGCAAAATATAACCATGCGAAGTTTTCATCGAACTCCCAGAATAAGTTTGGTGCTGAGCCTTTCCATCGAGAAAGTGAAAGCTGACAAAGGTAATGCTTGATTAAGAATAGGTATATCACGATAAAACAAAGATAAGCAGGGATTTCTAAAAAAAATCACTGTACCTTCAGAAGTTAACACTCACCGGCCGTTACCGCTAAGGAATTTAAGGACAGAGTGCATTTTCAGCCTACGGTAGAACGTTATAGTACGAAACGTTTATCTGTTGTCGATTTTTGCATGTAGTGTCTTATCTCAGCGACGTCAAAAGCCGTGCGTCCTTTCAGTGTAACAGCGTGTGGGTCGGCACTTGCTTGGAGAAGTGGGTTGACGATTTTGATATACCCAGCGTGCGCTGCCACGCACGGCGCCTACATGCATGAGAACAACGACATGACAGTCATTCTTATTCTTACCACAGCTATTGTTCGCAGCGAACAGGTTATCCACTAACAACATTTGCCTTCTAATACTTCGCTAAACAACAATCTGACCGTCCAGTGTCAGCTGTCCTTAGAGATGATATCGGCGCCTAAATTCAGCAAAAACGTGACTATGACTTTAACGTCTGCCGCACACGATTCAATGCCACTCACATGATCTCACGTTAGCTTTCGCAGCGACCAAATACTGTACGCACAAGCCAGGGCTCACCACCCCGTGGGGAAGCATAAGTCACCAGTAGGATAGTACACTGATCTATGATGTGTAGGTTAGAAACGACTCAAGCAGTATTACATCTGTACAATTAATATTAGTTATAATTAAAACGATGAAATAACGTTTGAGCGCACAGTGATTAGCCTTGAGCTTCTCTACGCGTTTTTGGTTAACACAATTTTGACCGTATGAGGAGGCGAATTAGCTCATAAACCGTCAAAAGCTGCCCCTTATGATAAAGTGCGTACACTCTATTATGCAGCAAAAATTTCTGTTTCATATGAGCACGGGCGTATGAAAAGAGTCCAGTCCCTACTGAGAACTAGGTTCACGACCGAGGCCTACGTTTTGACAAAGAAAATCCGAAAAACAAAAGTCCACTTTCGAAACTGCAAGACGATTAGCTGGCGTTAAGGGTAACCTGAGATGCATATTCTTCCTTTGGCGGCAAGTAAGAGAAGAGCCGCATTAGTGGTAACTACTGATACTGTGTACTGAGCGAAACGGTAGTAACGAACGAGCGATCTCTAACTGCAATCTTGTGCAAAGTCTGGGTATATTTAGAACGGCAAACACATGACTCAATGAAGTTAACTGACTAGTTCTTTATAGGAAAGATCTGTTTATTCATTAATCGTTGTTTAATCACTCAACACGCAAATGAAAATTACCTGCTCCGCAAACCGGCCGTTCCTTGATGAACTCAAACACCCGTTTATAATGGTCACTCGGATGCCATCGCCAGCATTCCGTGTTTGCGATAAGCACTCTACAGTTGGTTGCATGTTTTATTGCTTAAGCTTTGCGGAGACTGAGGTTGTGTCAGTGTTTTTTCCTATAATGGTTCAGCGGATGTCCTATAAGAAGGCTTTCACGACAAAACTAAATGCAACCATACGGCAACGTCGGCGTAAGCCGACCTTACTCTTTGTATGTGTTCTCTATGTTCGATAATTATATGTAGGCAAATGAAGCGTTATTATGACTTATCTCTTACAAACAAATGGCGAAGGTTAGTTACGCGAAAGTAGTGCTCGGACAAAGATGCTATCTCTGTGATACGTAAAAGCTTGTTTTGTAAACCCCTAAAACGTAAGCAGTAATTAAATTATAAGTATTTGTATTTCAATCATTTGAATGGTGCTTTTAGCAAAAATGAATAAATAAGTTTTGCTTGATTGTGACCTTTATTGTCAGAGGATCTAGTAAAATAGTTTTTTTTTTTTTATTAAAGCTGAATTTCTACTACTTCTAGTGGATTAAATGGATGCTTGTTTTCGGTGCAAATCGTTCAATGAAGCCTTAATGCGTTTTTCGTATTTTTCTTTTCACATACGCATTATATGAGTGGGTTGAATATATGACCGGAATAGATTAAAGTTTAATAATAATCTGTAAGTGCACAAAGAACTGAGAAAATGTAGTTTTTCAAGACTTCCCCTAGTAATAGCCTTAATACTAAATGCTAAAACTAATATTGGCGATATCCCAGTGGTGGGACAAAAAAGAGGTTTTTCACGATTTCCTAAAAATGAGTGAGGTCACGTACTTCATGCGTAGTACCGTATTCACCAATGCCAGGCCACCCTCAGGCTGGGCTATGTACTGCTACTTCTAGGAAGTATAGAGAAAATCTATTTCGACAGTGATGTAACAAAATACTACTTCGTAGTTGCGAGACAGAGGAGCTACCGTACATGCCAACTCCACCCAAGATGGAACCAGAGAACCACCGGCATATGCTAGCAAAATAGGCGAGATAGGCTTATATCTTCGTTGTTTAAGCACTACTAGACCAGAAAGGCTGTGTATTTGTTGATACGGGGCTTCTATGGCAACGACAACTAATTCAACAGGATGCTGAAGACAGTATGCGGTACCAGGCATACGTTGAGCACTGCATTATATGTCTATATAGTATCCAACAACGTTAGGCAGATAAATTTCAATGAGAAGCCACAATTCAATCTTAGATAAGACGTGTCTTTTCGTATAGCTAGTAAGTTACATTAATATAAATGATATGCTTTACGACACTGCTACATAATACATGCTGCCGCTCTTTCTGTGCGACATTAGAAAAGAAGGAATGTCGCGATTCAACAATAACGTTCATTTATCTCTAAACGATCTGCAAAGTTAAACAAACGCTAATCATTCTTGCACTTATCTACCTGAGATTCTTTGGGCAGATGGGCATTGTCAGAAAACATAATATTTTACAGATATATTTGGTTGTAACAAATAGTCGTCTTGACCGTAAAGCGAGCGCAATCCATAAAAAACTGGTACCTCATCTAGTGTTGGTTGAGTTGTAGCTACAGTTCATAAAAGCGCATGGCAGACCCACAAAACACTTCAATGAGCGTCTAACTGGCATAATGTGGCCATCGCATCGTTGCTAGAATCTATCATTATGAAATGATTAATTGCCTGAATGGTTCAAAAGCATCCTAAAGCCTTAAGGTATTCTGGCTACTAGAGAAAATATCCATTGCATTATATTACTAAGCATACTACTTAATTGTCTAGTTTATATATAGATGCCGACTATGCTTTCTGCAGATAACTGGTGAAATGAAAACATGCAGATCGCGGGGACCGCCTCAGGTGTACAAACAAAGCTTGCATTAATCTATATCTTTCGATGCTTTCAAGATGTCCAAGATAATGAGGTAGGAATTATATATAAGAATCACAGGCCCGAAGCACAGATATCGAGTACGACATGGTCTTTGCGAGGAGTGTCCGTGCCTAGAGGAGTTCCCGCAACATGTGAACAATTGGGATAGAGTCCCGCAAAAGACTGAATGATTTAGCCATAAGTATCAATCAAACAAAGGGAAAATATTTCTAATAATCTTAATACGCATCCTGGTGCAAACAAATCCTATTAATTAAGAATAGATCTTTGAGTGCATCGCCATGATAAACATGAACATGCGACAATCGCTTATTCAAGTCTGAACGTTGGCAAATGTTATCATGGAATATGGTTACGACGCCGTTTTGTACGTTAGTTAGAGACGCCCCTGCTAAGTCCACCAAAACGCAACCGGTTTCCGGTGGCGGCAAGGAACTAATGTCATACTAATGAAATAATTCCGATGTTTTGTTCACACAGCAGTGATAATTCAAATGCATTAAAGAACGAAGGTCGGAATACATTGAAAACCTTATATAAGGACGTCTATTACACACATCGCAACGAAAAAGAAATTCCAGCCAATGTTTTTTCCAAACGTATTCACCTTTTTTAGACAACGATGTGATTCCAGACGGTAATTCTGAAAAATTGGCCCGGTGTTGCTAGCTGCTGCAGACTTCCGATCTCATCTATGGTTTACCGCCTACCTGAAATCTTTTCCTTTCCGACCATCATAGTCTTCAGACCCACTGCTCGATGCTTGAATTGCTTAACGCTCCTCGGGACATATTTAGTTCGATGCAAGCCGGCAAGAATTATTCCTTTATGTTATATTTGTGGACACCCGCGGCTGTTGATTTAATGCTGGGGATTAAAATTCACTTTTGAATCGGTCAGGCAGGCTTCCTACAATTGCTGAAAGACATACTCCAAAAGAAGCAGGCTGCAACCCCACAATATGTCAAGGTATTGCAAAACTGAAACCACCATTTAAAACATTACAATGATTAACGATAACAGTCTAAGCCTCCTGCTTTTCTCTGTTTTCCTTATAAACTCGTTTGGTATCGTCGAGAACCGAAATACTCAACTCGATATGGTGTTCTACGCAGATAACCTTGTAATGTTTAGCAACAGCCACTTTTACCTTTACTACCTACAACATGTCAGCTCGTTCGTCTGCATAGGCATGACCATTCTTGTTTTCTAAAATGTCGTTCGGACATAATTCAGAAAAGACGAAAAAGACACTGTTAGCAACCACAGCAATTTAGACATTTAGGTTTTCAATAAAAACAGCAAAGACTTTTTTTATATTTGAAGATAGCCTTACGATCGTTGGTCGGTATTTCGCTAATCCAAACGGGTATCTTACGGCAAACCAAAAATCTTGCGTTAAGGCCTCATGGGTTGAAGAGCGTTCCCGGATCGCATGCCACTACGCAAATCGTTTCATCTATGAACTCTGAGAAGCGCCTCTTTTCGTCGATGATTAGCAAAAAAAGTTTGATTTGCAGAAACAACGGTGCCACCTAAGTGCATCCATCAACACGAAACAAATACAGTGGTGCCTTCTTTTTTCATTATTTAGGTGCGATGACTCTCGATACCTGAAACAGACTGAATCGGCTAGATGCTGTAACTCGGTGTACGTTTTTTTTTACAGATTATCACTTTTTAAGGTTGATAATCGATTACTATGAAGCAAGTAATAAGATGCGCGTGACGAACCGTACATTGCAGACGGCACCATATTAGCCCTTAGTAACTTTAACTTAATAATAACTTAATAATAATATCAATAAAAAATGGAAGATAATAAACTGGCTGAAAATTAATGTGCTGCTGAATACATTTCTCATTTATCAACTTTCTTACTTAATAATTATAAGTAAGTGTGGAGGTCAGCACATTACTAACAAAAAAATGTCTCATAATAATAATAAAAACATTTTTAGGATTTGACAGAATTTAACAAAACTATATACTCCTGCGGCTGATGAAAGCGTAAGGGATGCCGATTGAATTAAAATAAGCAGCCAAAGACAAATAACATTTTCACGAATGGCGAAAACGTCCCGTTGAACGCCGTAAACAATACTACGCTTTTTAGAAAATAAATTGTCATAGTTTAGGCTTCATCAAAAAATGTATATTACGTTGTCAAAGATTGGGTCTACGGGACGGGCATTAGTTTTCTTGAGGGAAACAACGGCGATTTAAATTTATCCTCTGACTAATTGAATTTTTTTTCGATTATGACTGTGATGCACGCTTCCGCAAATATTGAGATACTTCAAAGGTCAGCTTCACTAATGCTTTTTCGCCTAGGACGGTCATTCGATAATATTAAAGCTAAACATTGCAATAATATTCAGGTAGTGAACGTCACTGCACTGCCGAGTGGATATACGAACTTAAATTCACCTGAGTCAGGAGTCGCGTCGTCTGGAACCTCATGGTATAAGGTCTAAAGGTTTCATATTGATCAACAGTTTTCACTGTTCACTTGGCGAAAAAGGATAGCATCAACTCAGTAACTCAAGACGCTTGAAAATAGGTATTCTCAATCCTTTCTCAGGCGCGACTTCCGTACTTCTTAACAAAAGTAAAAGACCATCAATACAAACATGGATAGTTAAATGCATTTTCGATATGCGCAACCTTTTGTTTTGATTACCCACTGTTTTACGCTAACAATTGTTCAAAAGTTCCGTTAAAATAGAATATGAAACACGCTTCTCTAAGAGTATATAGAAGGAACCTCAGTACACAACTTTAACAGTTCTACAATGATGAAATAGAAAACAGAACGCTAACATAATCGTGCACAAAAAGTAATCCTGAGCATGTGATTGGACAAGCTATACACTGCTTCTAACTTGTGCGCTGCATCAGACGGATCTTATCATTTGTACCACGTTAACTCTGGCTCTATTTTCAGCTCGATCAGTATACGCAAAACCATGTTATTACCGAGTATATGTGTCACAAATCGCGAGTGACACTGCCAATTGTTGATTATTGATTCCCATTATAATCGACTACTATGAGTGCCTCACCCATTTTTGTCAACGGCTACACGGTTATCACACTGAACACGGTCCTTTAATGGGCAGAGAAGTTTACAATATAGAACACAAGTTTTAGTGAGTCCTCTCCGTGGCGACACGAACGCGAAACGACCTGCATAACCCTGTACATGCTGCCCTTGCTTAAAATATCACAGTTAGTACACGTGACCATCACCTGTTCATCGTAGTCAACGTTAGTGTTGCGAAAGCCTTGACTAGCGGTTATAGGCACCGACGCAAGGGGAAGCTAAATTGTTAGACGGCAAACGAAGACGACAACGCAAGCTGGCCTAACGAATAAGTTAGTGGGCTGTCGATTGTCAAAATTACAGTTGCTGTCTTCGATTTATTTGGTTGCGAAGCCATTACTACATGGACAGAAATGCCGTGCGACTTAGCACATTAGATCCGGAATCCATACTTTCAAGAGGCGTTATAAAAGACTTGTTAGGATCCCAAATAAATTCTAATTGTCTGACGAAATATGATTATTCGTTACGAATTTTTAAAACGTATATTGTTCGCATGCAACTAAATTACTTCTAGTATTGATCTATCCTAGATGCATCAGGTACTGCACTTGTAGCGTGGGAAATAACGTAGACGTCTACTGACTATAGATGTAAAAGAGTATGTGTCCGTATACAGTCGGGAAACCATATATCTGTTCTTATCGACGCGTTACTGGATACTTCAAACAGCAAGTGCAAACAGCTGTGCAAGGAGAACATGTAAAAAAAAGTCCACTAGCATAGCCACATTTTTAACCAACGGCACTTAGTGTGTTATCACAACTTCCAAAGTGGCCCAACGTATATCACTTAGTACGAAATTCTATCGTCAAAATAAAACTGCACTTTACGTATTCGTTATACTAAGATCCGGAAGGAAAGACAGATTCGCATAAAACAATAATCTGATACGATAGCTTCCAGTAACGGTCCAATGCAATTCAATAACACTTCGTTTTGGTTCACACGATTCATAGGAAAATTCAAATGCTTTCGAATAAAATACGGGCGGTAATTATCACATCGAAAGTTGCAAATAGCGAATTTAACAGAGTAAATATTTTGATTTCTCCGTCTTTACACAAAAGCAATTATAAATACAATCCTATAATACACTTCAGCGGCAGCAGCGCAGGGCGCCTCTAGTGGTGCTGTGAAGTTATCTAGTAAGAAACTCTCAAGGATGGAGGTGTATCAGCTGTCGACTTACCGGATGCTGATAGCTGACTTCGCTAAATTTTGATAGACTGGACTCCTGTGCCAGCGTCCACTAGAGGCGAGCTAAGGATGTCGTTTCGAATACCATGTTCCCTGAAAGCCCTTCATGGCTTCGAAGAGCTCGGACGGTCCCGCCATCGTCGTTCTCCGTCTTGGAACACTCGTCGAAACGTCGGAACATCCTATGCGTAAACCGACGGAACGCGGACCTTCCAAAGAAATGCGCTCGCAGGTAAGTTTTTGTTTTTCTTGATTGTTGTGTCGCCGACTTTGATCCTCATCATTTTTTTATTACTCCCGCCCATCGCTCAAGACCCGAAATCACCCTAACAGTAAATGAGACAAATTGCGCTCGATTGACAAGTGAGCCGCGGATCGCTGAAGCAACTGGCGGACCCGTCAACGGAGTTCTATAAGGCACAATCGGGGTTCCATTGCCTTCTCGTGTAGCTGCTAGGGCTGCCTGCGCCGCTAATGTATTTTCCTGCCTGCCTAGGAGTCGGCTGGCCGTCGAAGTAGTCCCGAGGTCCAAGAGGTGATCGTGCTGGTGCCGCTACCGCTGCTTTGCTGCGGCTGCAGGGCTCTGTTGTTAGGCAGTTACGGTCTGTCGAGCTTAGAACTGGATAGCCGGACGATCGGTCCGTCGCCTGGCGGCTACAATACATCGCAGCCTGGACCGTCCGGACTACTACCATTATTACTATTGTTACTGCTGCTAGCGCTAAGAACAACAACAACGACGACGACGAAGACGACGGCGACAACAACAACAACAACCGGCTGGGAGCAGTAGCAGCAAGCAAAGTCCTTGCCTACTCCCCGTGGCGCTATCGCTGTTCGGTCCCGTGTTCTCCTCGCAGTCGATGCTGGCGCGGGTGATGCTGTGTTACGGCACAACTGTTCAGTGCTTCTGCTGCTTAGGCTGAGAGGGAGGTGGGTAGGTGATAGTTGCTGCAGGAAACTGGTGTTGCCGTAGAGCAGTTAGACGATGCGTGATCACTGCCCGCCGCAGTCGTGTGAAGTTATTCGTATCAGTATTCAATAGAATATATAGTCGCGGTTATATGCTGGAGTTTGTCTGTCTGTATGTCTGTCTGTCTGTGCGCAACGCGGTCGTTGTGCATGTGTCGGAGTTTGTGAGCTTGTCGCAACGGCGGTGGTGTTTACTACAAGAATAGACATTTCGATGACTGACTGGGTGTTAGTGAGTGGATGTGTATTTGACGCCTGAAGACAAGGAATAAGTAGAAAGAGTCTTTTCGTCTTCGCTGTTGCTTGTGTTGATTATTTGACTGTTTGGCGGGAATAGTCGTTCGTTGATAGGTACGCATCGATATAGCAACGCATAGCGTACGAATGCAGCAATACGATACTGAAACGGTCAATTCTCAGTAACCGAGTGCTGGTCACTGACTGCCGTGAATGGAAGAAGTGGACGATCCGAGAAAACGGTCGCTGACTCATAGAACTACAGGTAGGTTGGATAGACACGGTGGAAACTGACAAAAATTCAAGCGTGAATACGATGCTAATAACCCTGAGGCAGATGACAACAAGTACTAACGACCAGATCGACAATGAATGAAGGTAACCAAACTGGGTGGGTCATAGAGCAACAGAGCCTGCTACTAACTAACAATCATCTACACATGTGCTGCGACAGTCTGACCAGAAGCTGTACAACATACCCTAGATTCGCAGTCTATACTTGCAGAAAAAAGTACAGCTCTGCTATTATAACAGTGGAGTTTTATTATGTAAATGTTTGAAGATTTTCATGTCACACACATACATTGAAAATTCAATCGGTATGATTTGAAACATTTAGGTGCCGAACGCAGCAGACCAACTTTCAGCTGGATGAAGATGACGCTAACGATGAAGAAGACGCTCTGAAAGAATCGTGAACGAAATCAGCTTCCATGCAAACTTTTATAGCAAGTAGCAGTGCGAGAACCGCCTCGTTCCTCTGTTCTACGAATGTGCTTACTCTAGAACTACTGCGCGCTTGAGGGGATGCGTCTAAAGACCTATTTGGGGACAGCGGATGTCAAAGGGCAATGCTCCTTCTTTCTTAAGTGTTTGTGGCCAGTTTGAAAAACAGCATACACAGTGACTTCTGGCTACTACCAACATTCTTCCTATTATATATAATAGATGTAAAACAAACGGAAAAGTATTAGCTTCATATTCGAACAAAGACCAGCAGAATGTTTTCATAGTGCTCTCGATTAAGTGCTAGTTAAGTAAATGAGTTTCTTTCCCATTTGATCGGACTTGCTTTGCTGTCTGAATCGTTAACTAGACTTCTACAGCTCCTAACGACATTAAAGGAGCAAGTGCAACGCAGACATGTAGAAACCTTTGAGCGCTGCTATCTAGTGCCACGTAGCACGCGTAACGTTACACTTGAACTCGAAGTTTGTTTACCAGATTATTCACATAATTTATATACTATACATACATATATATAAATATCTTTGCGCACTAGTAAAGTCGAATACTTTGGGAATACGTCGGCGGCCTACTTGCGTTCCCTATCAGCGAGGGCGATGGAGATATGAGTTGACTGTATATCGGAAATTTCTGTGAACTATTTCAGAAGTAGATTACTAACATAGGTACGCTGTAATACCAGTGTGTGCACCAGTGGTCCAGGCGGAGTACACTGTAGCGCAGCGCAGCTCAAACGAAGCTATTCCACTTCGGTTTTTTAACGCTCCCTTGCCGAGTACTCTTTAGGCACGCTGCAAGATAATATTTATCACTATCAGTTGTGATTAAGTGCTGCTTGTAGCTGTTTACTGTTGGTTAGAGAATGGCGCGTGGAAAGTCAAGAATGGATAGAACAAGTGCGTTTGACGTTTACTTTGAAGTTCCAGAATCATTCTTGAACCTTTGTTTAATGAACCCCGGCTTGATTCGTGCCACACCTGTGATTTTGTTTCAGCCTCGCCATCTAATGGAGTATTAAATGTTATATCATAAACTATCATTAATCGTGTAGCCACTTTTATAGTAGCTAGTCTGTATAATTTGGTGTGCATATACGATAATAAAAACATCCGAGTACAACGCAGCAGCAAATACTACAAGCCCTAATATAACATTTCGATTTACATTGACGACTTCCTGCGAGGCTTTTTTGTAGCGTTCGTCATCAGCAGTCTGAACGCGTAGGATCCATAGTCGACTCGTTTATCAGATACGCAACGATGACTTCATGAATGCGCATGGCATATATATGCTTATTCTCTGGTCAAACGTATTATAGAAGAAAATTGATCCTAGTCGATTTGAAGTTTTTCATCCAAGATGGTTGACATGGATAATATCTTTCATTGGTGACGGTCAAGTAAGGATTTGCACTTTGACTATGAACGTTTTACCTGAAAATTACCAAATTATATGACTATCAAAATTTTAAAAAAATGCTTAGCTAAATATCTGTATGAACATAAGTTCAGTTAAAAATTATCTCCATCTAGTCATGTTATGGCTGAATAAACTAAGTGCTACTTTAATACTTTTATTCGGGTATTTTTCGATGTTCAAGGAAAGCCAAGATTACTTCTAGTTGATAATAAATTTTTTTGGTTTTTTATCGTCAAAAGCGTATTCTCACTGCTGCGAGGTTCATTCAACCAAAATCTAAAGCTTTTCTCTTATCATTCTGCCTCAAATTTAAAATTTTAATTGTATCAGTATAGACATGTTCTTAACTTTATAATCAAGCCAAGTGATTTTAAAGGAATAACACTTCAGATAGTCATAATGGTGTCATCTATTTGGAATTCGGAGGAAACTTCGCTTAGCCAACTTAATTGTGCTTACCGGTCTCAGATATAACATTTCTAAACAGTGCCAGAGATAATTAAATGGAATCGAATCGACACTGCCTAACGGTGAGACAGAGTTTGTTTTTTTCATAGATTCATAACCGTTAAGGCCATTTCTTGTGGTCATATGTGCACGTTTATGAAATTAGGATATCTCAAGCAAGCTCATTATTTTGATCAGTAATTAAGCTATTGCAGAATTATATCTATGTTTATATTTGAAACGGCTTATTCGAGTCTCGTCAGCTTTCTGCTACTAATTTCATATAATACTAATGATCCAAGGTGACGAACTAATTGCGGTTGCATGGAACAGTGGCAGGAGCGAGCAGCAATACAATTCGCAACCGGAATCAAAAATGCAATAATTTGATAAACAGTTTTTTTTTTTTTGCATAGAACCCGCATGTGTCAGTTCGTAGTACGAGAGCCGACGGGGTCGAATGAGCACTGACTCAAAGTAGAGTATCGTAGATTTACATCGGAGGAAGATTCTCCGCTCAGTCTGAGTCATTCTACTTACAAGCGGTTGGTCTCTTTAGATAGCTCATACCTTTGGAAACGTCTAATTTTGGCTCTGTGTGTGCTGTTCTTTTCGAGTTGCTATTGTTTTTCTATGCTTCTGCCCCTCTGTTTTTTTAACATTCGTATACATTTTCTGTAAAGAAAGGTGGCAGTGAAACATGGTAACCGTAGCGATGTCGATTGTCCAGCATTGTCTGACGTTCTACAGCTTATGCTATTTACGTATCTGCGTTGGCATTAAAGCAAAATATGGAATGACCAGCGTTATCCAAAAATACCTTTTTGCGTTACTTCGATCTCGAAAGGCTCATGTAGGAAAGACATATAACACAATGTCAGCACATAGTGCAGGCACATGTCCTGATCTTGCTGTAGATTTTTTTTACTTCTAACATTATTTCTGTTCATTTCGACGGGATCAGTGTTCGTTTAGTTTGCTGCTATATGTAAGTTCGCCTAAAGAGGCAGTACTTTTTTTCGTCTAACATAGAACATTCATACATGGACGAATATCTCTATACTGTAATAAAATTCAGGTCAGCAATCGGAGCATTCGTACATTGAAGACACATGCAGACAGCGAGTATTGTAAAAAAGGAATATCTGCGTAGTACTGCATGAATACAACTGGTGAGATTGTGACTATAATTGCGTGTTTTGCTTGAAAAAGTTAATTGTCGAAACTAGAAAGTCATTTTCATTGACGATTGGTTCTAAATGTGGCGATTTGGTTAACTTAAGAGCCACATATACTTGGCACTCTGTTTAAAAATGCTGGATTTTTCCGATCCAGCTCAGAGGTTTCTTCATACCTATGTGAATGGTAACAATCATTTAAAACCCAGAGGCGAAGAGTGTAATCTGGGTCGAGGACCTAAATGAAAGCAGTAGTATCAGTGGTGCATTTGTAGAGGTCGACATATAGTCATTAGCGTATTATGAGGTTTTTTTGATTTGTATACGAATCACTGTAGAGGTCGACGTGGAAGCTTACAATAAACTTTGGATAACGCTTGTAACATGCGCATAAAGATGAGCATAGCAGTATCGGAGAATCTAAATACATGGATGTATAGATTTATTTTTAAACACCAGCGTGTAGTTCCTCATAAATTTCCGCAGAATTCATGGAAGCTTCTCTAGAGGAGGTCGTAGGCGTCAGCGTCAATATGCAGCACTAAATCGATTGTCACATGGTAAATGAAATATCTTTCCGAGTCGTTTGCCTGTTAGAAACCAGACGGTAATCAACATAATCATCAAGACATTACGGGCGCTGCACTTGACTCCTACCGACACCAACTATTAGTCAACGTGACTCACTTTTGATTATTTCATTGGAAAGAAATAGGGGCAGCAGTACATGGATTGAGATCGTCGTAGTAACTTCAGGATTGTCGACCATAGCAAAAAAGGAAATTAATCATCAATCGAAAAAGCCGTCAACGATATGCTTTCCCATTCCGTTTATCTTATACCTATAGTATGAAGTTCGTAGTTGTCAGTCGTCGTTCGAGTTTGGCCAGCTTAAGGGGCAATTATATCAGCCCCGAAGGCAATTGTCCCTCGGCTTCAACCTTGTTTTGTGTAAGATGAATGTTTGTGAACGGCAGCAATTTGGCCTCTACCATATCATCAGGCCAATGCTTTCAAGGGTCTGTATACAGATGGGTTATCTTCGGGTGGCGTTGGTATCATTTGTGCAGCTAGTCACCCCATTGATGAGTTGAAATGTAAGTGCTTTGGAGATCGTCAAATCGCATGGAATGAGCCGACTTGAAGCACTAGCTCACCTTTTATTAACAGCTATTTGTTTGAATCAATTTATTGCTCATTCACGGCAGAGGCCCAATGGTAAGCGTTAGGCAAGATTTAATCGTTTCAATGTGATTAGGTGGACATATATAAGCCGTGAGTTGTGTTAATTTATGCCAAGCTGATTGTGCCATATATAGAATGGACCGCACCCTGTTAGTTCTACGTTATAAAGGATATGCTTGAATACTACCGCCTGGTTTGCAGTTCTATTAAGTGACTGTTTCGTAGATTTTACGACAAAAGTAATTTTACAGACTGGTTTGCTTATGGTAGCATGTATACATAAGTTGTTTGCTTAAACACCTGTTATTGGATTGGACTTGTATATGCGCACATGTTCAGGAAAAGTTTGCATTAGGCATGCTCTTAAGGTGCAAGGCTTTGATATTGGTAACAGACGGCCATTTAAGCAAGCGTCTGATCTGAACGGGCTGGCATTTATTACTTAAGTCGATTAATTGGGATCACTGCTTCGTTTGCAAGATGATGTAGCAAATCTTTATGATCGTTCGCAATAAGGAATTCAAGACTATGCATGTGTCTAACGCGGGCAGATCCCTCTATTGGCTACTAATTGTCAAAATCTTCATTCAGAATGTAGCTTGATCTTTCATGTTTTCGGATGAGTTATGTACATAGTCATATTGGACCTAACACTAGTTTCCGAATCGCATTGCGTGTAACTTGTATGAAGGCATGCAGAGCCGTTTGGTTGGTGTGTGATAAACAATGATAAAGAGAAGATTCATTTCAATGAAAGTTCCATTATCACCAAGAGGATCTTCACGCGTCTCAGCAATGTGACGGTGGCGAAACCGTCTGAGCGGATCTCAGGATACATAGTCACCTCAACGTGCTGGGATTCGTTTATGATGTAACGAAAAATGGAACAAAGCAGCTATGAAACCATCGCAGGAGTAAATGTAGTCGGTTCAAGTAAAAAATACGCCGACCCCGATAGAGTCGTCAATGGCTCTCTTTGTGTAGCGCGAGGTAGCAGTTTTCATTTGTATTAGTGAAGTTCAGCGCATCTTGCAAACGCTATCTGAAAGTTTTTCGAGAAGATATATATTAGTTGGTAATGATTTTTCTTCGAAAATCCTGTAATAAAGCGTAAAAATAATCGTTTGCTGATAGCGGATATCTACTTTTTGAATTTTTTTTCATATAAAGGGTGAACGACCGTGCTTACTCTATCTAGAATCGATGCACTGAGTAGCAATCATACAGGTTCTGCTTATATGGGCTTATAGAAATAATTACTGTTCATATAGTTATTCGCATCAATGCGATCATATTTTTTCAATCAATTTAGAAGGTAAGCCGATGAAATTTTTATCCATAGTAGGTTTATTGAAAACGGGCCATTCATCGTTGAGGACGATATAACTGAGGTCACGATAAGTCACCAAAAGTAAACAAGAGATTTGTACTCGTATTTCGTATCTTCCCCCCTTCCGGCGAGTCGTTGTATTTCTCGGCTGACAGTATCCGGTGCGCAGTATACTGCTCTCCCAGCTCATAGCGCCTACGGCCAAACCTAATTACCAGTGAGTCATCGGCCCAGTCCGTGCCCCGGCCGGAGCCCTGCGGTACGTGCTGGCCTGTGAGTGTGTCTATGAAAGAGGCGAGATATGGTCGGAGAACTGAAGTGTTTCGTCAGGGGGTTTGTCCACGTGGAGGGTAGCACGGAGCTTTAAAGCGGTACCATGACATATCTTTGATACATAACATGACAGCTGTACTGTGTCTTTATTTTGCCATCTTCGATATCGTCGAAGTGTATTGCCACTTTGGTAAGTGTTTGGTAGGTGCAATAGGAGCGAGCCGTAATCAACACGACAGGACACCTTTAGAATCACATTTGATGGCAATTTTAAATTTTGTTTACTTTCTGTCTGTATTCACATTGACCGCATACATGTACCCTTAGGAATAGCATAGCAAGACATTGCAAATCCATATAGGCTCACCATAGGCGGAAAGATGCCTGTGGGTTTTTTGAAAGCCATATGGTATTTGCAAGCCAAGGGGCTCAGTCGCACTAAGGTTAATGGCATTAACTTGTTGCCTATTGCTCGTTTACCGATCGAAAGGTGCGTGGTCAGCTGGAAGGTAAGTGCATTGCCGGATTCGTATGCTGTTCCCTGTACAATTTAGTGTAACTCTGCTGTGTAATTATGGGATTATTATACAGTGATGTATATGCCATATTGATATGGTGAAACGGTACGGACTGCTATCAATTTCGCAGTTATCTGTTGTACTATAGCTATCTTTCGAATAAGGTTAGGATAAAGATAAGAATGCAATACTTGACTAGCCAAGATTGCACTGGCCGAAAAATCAAATTGCTTTAAATTAACCTCACTGAGCAGATGGCGTAAATGAGATATTTCAAAAAACATAGATATGCATCCAAATCAAGTGCTGCCAAAAGCTGCAATTATAGGCTCCGTAAATCCTATTTTACTTAATTCATTAATTTATTGATTTACGTACGGCCATTGCTGGTCTGTAGCCGATCCATTGAATTGTAGGTAGGTAATCGGTTTTTTCTGTTCGTATTGTATGAGTCTCGTGATGCAATATTTTATGAAACATGATCAAACGTGTTCGGTAATTGAGGAATGGCAGTTGTGTAGTCACTATATTAGCACGGTGCTGTAATTGAATTTGGCGCGAATATCGCGCGTCTATATAGTGCGTGCCCAAGTCAGATATGAGCTCCTATGCAGATTATATTACACATATAAATATAGGAGGCTACTTGGCGGTGTTAGAGTAGCGACTGTATTTATCATAGTCGAGAGATATCAGTCATCCTGAACACTTTTCCTGAAAACTATGCTTTTTAGTTTGCTAACCGACCAGTGGGGTAAAGAATTGATTGCGAAAATACAATAACACTTAATAGTCGAGGTACGACCTTCTAAATGATAAATATGATACAAGCTTAGTAGTTAGGAAACGGAAACATTCTCTTATACATATATATATATATATATATATATATATATATATATCAACAGTGATAGCGAATCTATTATTTATCCGTAATTTTTTCAGTTGCTTTCGACTGCTTCCGCAAGTTTTTTTTGTTAAAGGCTCACTCGGATGCATCACTTATTAATTCAGGGCGAGCTTATGCGAGCAGTTGATCGATTCTTACCTGCCCGTTGTGACAGCAACACCAATGGTACTTTTGCTCCGTTGTGTTATGTTGCCACCATAGTTTTAGAGAAGCGACATCGCATTGCCGCGGGTTCCCCGTTGCTCACTGAATAAAAAAAATAAGCAGAGTCTCTTGTGCTTGCTAATAATTACTAGAAGCATGAACGAAATCACACGCAGTCAGAAGGATGCGCCACTCAGCCTGCGTCGCCATCTATGACTGCCGCCGCTGCCCCCGTCGTCGTCGACTCCGACAAGAGGCCACCTGATATTGTCGTACTGATGGCTGCGCTGTCGTGCGACGCTAATATCCGGTGTAAATCTCGATGCACCTAGCCCAAACAGGCGGCGCAGCCTGTATGAATATATATACTTTTCGGTCCAATAATGGTCTTGAAAGGACCAACTGAATGTATTTATTCACAACCATTAAGGGTCTTGTGATATCGGCTCTTGTATTGCTGAATGGGCAATGTTGATTTTACTAATTCAAAGTTAGACGAGCTGAAGTATGCTTTGATGTTGTATTCTCTCATACGTTAACCTCAAAGAATGGGAGAAACATTTCGAATATGCGATTTTACTTGTATTTAAATCGATTTTCGAAATGCATCCTCCGGGGCGTCGAACACAGTTATCGGATTTACTGACAGTAATTACGTATGAAAAATTCGTATAGATGTTAATTAAAATAGTACAACTAAAGTTTTTCGTTGAAGCTAAGCTTTAGCAGGCTTTGAATTACAGGGATAGAAATCATTGATAGCTTTGTGCCCAAAAAAAGCATAACTGTGTTAGTCCTCGAAAAGTTCTCCAATTGATCTCATGAATGATATTGTTTCAAGCCTGCCAAATCGCAGCCAGATTTCTCTGATAATGCAATAACAGCCGGTACTTCGTACAAGGAAGATAGCGAAAAACAAATACTATAGCATCTGGTTACCCTATCAGTTCACCCGTAGCATAGATAATCACATACATCGGCCTTAAGCGATATCAACCTTAGGCACTCTAGAAATGTCATTAGATTATCACATTTCTAAACTGACAGTTCAGTTGGGTAGCTTGGGGCAACTGAGAGACAATTTTCCATTTCCACTATATTGCCTAACAGTCAATTCTAATAGGAAGGCACTGCTGTTTCAACTAGCCATAATGCTCCAGCGGTTTTCGGAGCAGCTCAAAGAAGTTTGTCCGAAGTTAACTTACTTTAGTTCTAGTTCATCTACTAACTTAGATATGATACTTGTGAATACGTAGTTCCCCCAAACAACAGCACAAGCAGGCAAAAACAGAGTACTGGCGATTACTTATATATATATAGATTAATATAGCAAAAATGAAACGAACACCAAGTATCAAAAAAAATAACGCGTCTTTCCAACTTCTAAGACCCGAGGCAAAATCATCATCTTCGTCATCGCCATGACACACCCATTTGCTAAAATTGTTTTTACCAGTTCTCATATCGTGTTCAACATCGCCTCAAAATCACCGTCATTCCTATTCCCAAAGGGTAGCGATAGCGTTTGATGGGGCGCCAAGTGGAACACCTCGATTCAGCATACGGCAGCAGTATTGAGGGGGTGCTGCCAATAACGACGCCGACAATTTAGTACAAGCAGACGAACGAAACAAAAGTGGGAAGGCGCCATAGAGGGGACATTGAAGGAGATTGATAAGCGTCAGCAGAGAAACTGGAAGACAGGGAGAATGTATATGATCTGGGGGCCCGTCTCTGTAGGTCGCGGAAATTCGTATGGAATCTAAGCTTGCTTGGAGAAGAGACACTAGTCACAGTATCAGTAGCAGATGATAACAATGATTCTACGGCAATGAGCGATAGATAAACGACAATGACGTAGACAGGCTTTGCCGAACGAAGCGCCGCTTTGGATCGTTCATACAGGGGCTGCAATAGCGGCGGCTGGGAGCTAGCAGAAAGCCAACAAAGCGGAAAGAAAAGAATGGTAGCCTGATTCGAAGAGAATTTATTATGCCTAGTATTCTTTTCTTTTTTTCTTGAAACGGAGAGTTCATATTGACCGACTAGGCGACTTTTCACCTTGCTCAAGCAAACGAGGAAAGCGAGCATCTGCTAGATATACCCGCATGGGACCACTGCTATAGCGAATGATGGGGTGGGTCAATAGAGCAAGAAGGGCGCGAGAAAGCTAAATAAATGTTTCACGTTTTACCTCTGGTACTATTGTTAAAGACTGCTTCAAACGGCCGGCTCCCAGTATAAAACCAGTGTATCTATGCTTCGAATCTAGATCAGCGTGTGTCTCTAAGTTTAATGGACAAACGTATTACCTCTGTACTATGAGTATATCAGAAATAAGTTGAACAACTTTTATTCGTTGACAACGATGACTCTTAGAGTTTGATAACTCTCTCTTCTAACCATTAACGTTATAACGTTAAATCATGATTGCAAAGCAACTGTAGCATATTATTGTTTGTTGCTTGAGGCGTGTGTCAATAAAGGCAACCTCTGAGGATGCTCTAAAGCCCAGAAAAATATAAGGCAAAGAAGATCATGACACTGCCTTTGTTTGTAGCAAGATGGGTGTAAGGCAAAGTTACTGTACTGAGCCTTAACTGTTACAGCTGAGCAGCTGTAGCAAAAAAAACAATTTTCTGAACTTTTTTGATTAACCTTTAGTTTAACATCCTTCCTAGCCTTTTTTATGCCATTTACTTTATGAAGAATTGACTTTTGCAACGTAAATCTTGTGGGCTTCAGTAGTCACTATGTTTTTTTGGCGAAAATACGGTACATATATTGAGCAGTGTATCTCCCGGATCCCAACCCAGTGCGACAGTCACTCACAATTTTGTAGCTTGCCGTTTCTTTTTTTTAATAATAACAATAAAACGTCAATCAAGTGTTACGCATCATATTCTGTATAATTTACCAGTGACACTGACATCGGTAAGGGAATGTCTATTATGGTATACGACAGAATAGTGTGAAGATCTATATCTGTAGTACGGTCTATCCGACAACTAATTACTGATTCCCAGAGAAAGCGAAAGTTTTTACCGTGACAAGAAGAAATTCTTAAAAAATGTTTTAGAAAAATTTAGATTCTTATGATATTCAGCTAAATCATAAGTTTTAATACCTTTAGCATTCAGCTTACACACTAAACCCCGTTTGCCTACATACGAAGGTGTACACTGTAACTGTGAATTTCTCCGTAAACTCCCCTTTAATTCTATCACAAACTTTTGTTCATTCGTTCTACTACCGCTACTACGATCATAATAGAGATACTATGTCATTCTCTCTGATAATTACTAAAGAATTAATCGTAATTTAAACGTTCAATAGTTGTATTGTGATACTTTAAATACAGATGCATATTTTCCACTCCGTTTCATCGTTAAACCGTGACTGTGCACGAACGTAAGCATATTTATAGTAGATAATATGTTCCAGTAAAAATGTATGAATACTCACACATTCGTTTGATTCACACCTTGTTGATGCCCGTTAACCTACTGATTTACAAAGTTTTCTGAGTATTGGAAGACTCAGGAAGCTGAGAAAAAAAGTGTATTCGAAAATCAGTTTATGCAGTCGCCATTATCGCCATCTATATCATCATCGTCATAGTCAACATCATGGCCAGTCAGCAGTGTTTCATTTGGTTATTCATGTCAATTTGCCCCTCCTGCATGAAAAAACTCAAAGGGGACGGACATCAGTCCCGTCAAGTCTCCGCTGCTAGACGCGAACACGTACCCGGACACATAGACAGCTCCCCACGCTAATAAAACAAAGCAAACGAAGGGAAAAGGAATACACGCACGTCACGTACTACAGTCTAGTTATTAGATTGTAATAAATGAGAAGCGTTTTGCTGACATCTGGGTACAACGAAGGGTCGTGGTCACCTCCAGTTCCTTTATATGCTAAATCGTGTTCGGGTGCGTATCGGTTACTCTGTTCATGGCTATCAGGCCACTTTGTGTTGGCAGCAGACGATTAACAACACACAAAGTAACAGAAACTCACTTGGCATTCTATTTTTCGCAAGCGCTTCGAATAAAGACTGTATAAACTGCCTGCAAAACATGTTAATGGTGGTTCATAACGCTGCTAATAGTATAAACTAAGCCTGAGACGAATCATAGATTGTTTCACGGACGTCCACGTGTACTGTTAATATGCGATTGTGACCACGCGACTCAAGCGATTTGTTTTTAAAGATCTTAATAGTATGTCGTACGCGATATTGATGAGTGGGTACTTCTATATAAAGCAGCGGTATCTCGCCGTGTTAGCTTACTTTAATGTTTGGCTTTATGAGATTCTGCTGCCTCTCGATAGCGCCTAGTCAGTTAATACTTTTAAAAAATTTTTTTTTTACATATTTATAAATAGATTTATTAAAAAGAAAACGCTTTTCAATTAATTATGTTGCAATAAACTTGCATTGATCAACCATGCCCATCTATAAATATGGTTCTGCTTTATGAGAAGCTTCCAACATGTATTTTGGACCTATTTTGGTACCCAATGTGCTGAAGTAGCATCACCAAACTGGCGGTGTTGTTTATGAGCACGCGCAATTTATATCTCAAAGACTTTTTTGTCACCACGGTGTTTCCTCTTAACTAAGACCATAAAAAATAATAATAACAACAATAATAATGGTAATAATTGTGGGTGCAACATTTTATGCATCTTCTGTTCGGATATATATTAATTGATACATAAGCCCTACTCGCTTTTTATCTTGAAATACATAATTTAAGAAGACAAAAAAAAAAAAATTTCAGCGGGCATTTTTGCTAGTCGTATAATAATGCCCCTACACATTACGCTATTTGTATGAAGGAGAATTTACATGTAATAGGTTTATGCTACTACGATAGAAATGGTGAAACACTTTTTGGTGCAGTCAAATTTAGGTGTAGGCTTAAAGTGACTTTTCATTGATGAACACCACTTAGACACTATCTTTATAGAAGAAACCATTGAGTTTTCTAAAGACGGACGACACTTTCTTGTCCTGAATTCGAGGTTCGAGTGCAATGCGTAAATATGCCGCGAATTATTACTGTTATGATGATATCTGTTGCTACTATACAAGATCTCTTCGCAGATAAGCACTGTGTTCGTATTCAACGATAAAGCTTATTAGAAAATGCGCAAATGTAGTTGTATTGCATGTTGACGTGGGACGCATGGGTAACGAACGGGACGTTTATTCCTTTACGTCGCTCAATGAATTCTCAAGACATCAAGAGGTGAGCACGGCCATTGTCTCTTCTTCGGTATAATACCTTTATCTCCGTGAGTAATTAACGAATATATCCAACGTCTTTATTGCCCTCTTCCTGTAGTAACTTGCGGAACATGTCGTCTCATTAACGGAGTCAGCTGCTGAAGAGGCACTAAACAACAAGAGTCATAGCAGTACCAATTGCTTGTTGCTTAATGGCAAACCTAAAACTTAAGGAACATGAAACATGAAATTCTACAAGCATTTCTGTTATTTTGTAGAAACCGCGCTAGCTGCTCAAAAATTCTAAGTTGATATTAGCAAGTTCATATAGGGATCGACACATGTTATAGTCGGGTCCCTCGTAAAAATAAAGTTGCATCTTAAGAACATCATTTCTGAAGCTGAAGTTCCCTGAAAGCTGTCATCAACGTGCGTTCGCAATGAAAAAAGGCCAGGATCTTGTGTTACAGCTGTAAACTGAAACAACTCTAAAGAATAAAAAAATGACACCGTGAAGTCGTGCAATAGCAACGTCCCCTCAAAAATAAAGGTATCCAAAAGAATCTTTCTATTATTTTTAGGGAATTTTATTAGGTTTGGTGCCAGAAAAGTACACTTAAAAGCAGGTAAGCTTTTAATCTTGTACGCGGATTTTGGGCCAAATTAATAGTGCAATGTGTGTCAGCGGCAATGTGTATTGAGATAAGATAGACATTCTCATAAAGAAACAGTTGCTTGTTATTAAATAATCAACTTAGGATATATCACGTGAGCACTTAACCATATCGCATCATTTTTGTGCTACAAAGGCTAGCGAGTCTCGTTATCGAAAATCAACAACCTTCTTATTACGCGGATATCTTCTCGAAAATGACCTGCTGTCCAACAGGTTCAAAGTGAGCGTCCAATAGTTGTAAACCAGTGATAAGTGGTCCTAAAATGATGGAGAAACTGCTTCGCCTCAGGCTGTTGTCCAACTAGAAGCAACCTCATATCGATCACGTCATCCGTTATCACCCTTCTAAATAGTGCTTGTAACCACCAAATTGCACGCGTCCTTGTTACTGACATGAAAATTAAGTTTCTAGGTGCCCTATCAGAAGGTGTGATATCTTATGAACGACCTATATTTGGTCCAAGTCGAACTTGTAGGTTAATGTTGGCGTTAGCGTAAATGACTATTAAAAGCAAGGCTGCCAGTATTTCGAAGTAGGGCAACGAATCGAAATAAGTTTTAGTTTGCAATTTCGTCCATCGGCTGATTCGAAACGAGCCATGAGAAGATAAAAAAAGCTTGCAAACGCGTTGCGAACCTTATATTGTCTCTAACTTCAGCTAACAGCATGATACTATAGTTAAAGCCTGTTGTATCTTTCTTCTAGCATTAACCTGCGAAAACCGGAAACAAAGTTCTCGCAAGGAACGGTTTGAACGTATTGTAAATGCGTGACGTTCTGTGAACAGTGCACACAAAGTGCGTCGACAAACTGGAAAATGAAATTCTCCCACACCATCGTCCCATTGGAGTCATAGTAGTCGTACATCAATGTAGGTCCTATTTACGCATATACACAAAAAGTCATATAGTCATTTAAAGAAAGCGATAAACGTGATTAATTTAGTGTGGCGCAATGCTAAACATTGAGCAGCCAGTGTAGTCATCTTTCAAAGTATCACAATAAGCCCCCACCCTGGAATTCATTAGTTTGATAGAGCACTGACTGTTTTGCCGCGCAGACAATGGTTTTCCAACAAACGCACATGCTATCGGCGCCTTTTACCTCTACGTGTTTTGCTTAACCTCATTTAGATTGTTGCAATGAAAGTTCGTGTTATTTTCGCGCCAGCTCTTCAGTCAGCAACCAGCCAGCTACCGGATTGTTTGCGCATTTAGATCGAATCAATATATCGAGGAAGAAAAAGTAAGGCATAATTTTTGATATCAAGCAGTGCTGGCTTTTCTTCTGTGAACAGAAGCACGGCCACCAGCGGCAGAATAGGGTTTTAAGTTGTCCGATGTTACTTTCGTCATTGTCAACCCTTGGACAAATACGGACCCTAAATACGTTTGCACAGAAGTCAGCTCCTTCCTTTACAGAAGATATATCTATTACTATATTTCGCTATCCACCTAATATATTGTGGAGTGACATCATTGTGCCGTCTACAGGAAAACTCTGTTGTTTGAAATTACTGCTGTTGCTGTCTGCACTCAATCGTCACGGGTCTTACGCGTTTCCGAATAGAGTACAAGAATGATCTTTATATATATATATATATATATATATATATATATATATATATATATATATGGTGTCTTTCTCGTTTATAGTATAAGCTATCGTGTTGAATGCGTGTCCATAATGTGTTTTGGTATCCCGTGGCCGCAGAGCTATGCCAGTTAGACTTCAGATCCTGCACGAGATGCGATATGTTACAGGGAGAGCATTCGGAAGTCTAATACACGGTGCACCGCGCAGACGATTGATTTAGTTAAACTAGTAAGACTACGTCGGTAGGTCTAATTCGGAACGCGTTAAATGCTTAAAAGTTTCGTCAACACTTCAGAGATATGACATCCGAGATTGTTTTTAATCAACTAATAAATTCTCCTCATAACCAATTGGATGTTGGAATGGTGATGACAATTTTAACGGTACGGTAATGACTACCGTATTCTGCGATCTGTTTGTTTTGTCGGCAGTCTCGATGCACGTCTTTGCTAGTGCAACAGGCTTGTCTTAATAGGTCTGGCTAAAAACAACAACAACAATCAAAACGTGAGCTCTGGTTATTTGCCCCGGAATTTCAAGTTGCCAATGTTTAGTGAACAAAGTATCTTTGGTAAATATTTTAAGCAAAATAGAACACAGTGAAATAGGATATTTGAAAAACCTACCAGCAAGCGGTGTAATGACGTACCAGTTCTAGGATATTAAGGGCTTTTTGAAAAACCCATGCTGTCAGCCAGCTAAAGGTAGAAATCGGAAAGAGAGAGAGAGAATATCGTTTTGTTAACAATATTACCTGTTAAATACGGTACCAACCTGTGAGAGCGATTCAAATGTCTTGGATAATGTGGAGTGGGGCTTTTAAACATGTTTTAAACACCAAACAGAAGGTGAATATTCAGGAACTTAAGGCAATGGTACGAATCAAATAAAATACCAACTTTTTTTTCAAAATTTTCAAAAAAGAACTAATATTCTTCCGGAAACCGAAAATACTGTTTCATTACTTGAACCTCGATTTTAATGATCTGCTAAGCTATTTGTTGCTGAGATATAGCAGTTCATTTGGTGAAAACCGGAGAAAAAATAAGACTTTCCTTAATAAATTCCCTTAATAAAGTGACAATTCTGCTCGAATACTGCTGCTAGAAAAGTGTAGTCCATTTTGTTTAGGTAACTTTTTGGTACTGCGAAAAGTTCGCATTACCAATGGCCTTTCTAATATTAAAGATATAAATTCCGGTGAATTTTCTCACTTATATAATAAGAAAGATATCTCAATATTGCTGTAGACCTGTTAGGGGAATAAGGAGGTTAAAGGAACGTTGGAGTATACTGGAAAGGATTCATACCGTGATCCTTTCTAAGCGAAGATCAGAGTTGCTTTAAACGCCTTCGGTAACATGTTTATTGTATTTTCCAGCAGTCTAAGTAGTTCTCCTAACTTCGTCTTGAACGTGTGCGCCGCTGTCACATAAACGCTTTTAAGGTTGCACAAATGAGTAAGGTTGCGTCGTATCTGCCATGTTCACTTTATTACACAGACATGACAAAATTACCCTCAGACCTCTTTTTAGATGCATGAATAATATATTGTCCTTCTATCGAAGACGTTGATAAACAGCAAATTACAATAAATCAGTCTATTTGATTTGTCAATATAAAATACTGATCCATCGACGATTTAGCGAGCTGACGCTCGATTGACTTCAGCCATTTCACGTTAATAACAGTATTGCATTGCGTGACAGTACCGGCGAATAGCGCCATCTATCGCTTTAAGTTAACAGCTGTAATACGGATGAGTCACGCAAAAATCGAGCCGCATCCAATACAGGTGATACATACACACGTATTTCGGAAGCACGTCCTCGGGAAAAACTTTTACAGCTTCAATACGTGCACCATGCACGCACGTACATTGTGGATTTCATTTCCGTTGATGACAAGTGGGTTTCCATATCGACAATATACAATTGGCTAATTGTCGTATTGTTTAGCTCTACGTACATGGCACAGTTGGTTTAACACCGGCATACTTTGCCGATCATTTATGTAGTATAATAGATCCAGCATATACTTACATTAAGTGAATGTCAAGAGAGTGTCTTTGATAGCCAGGTCTTCGGATCTCCAAAGTGATAATTTAGCCCGGAACTTATTCTAGATTGTAGTCAGATTTTGGCATTTATTTTAATTAGGATTATCACTTTGATCGAAAGCTTCTCACGTCATTGATCTCTGATGTTGCATTTGTCAAGTGCGTTACTGTGCCCAATAGATTTCTCCATTTGGAGAGGCATTAGACTCAATGATGGTTGGATTTACGCAAACTGCCGATTTATACTGAATCTATTGAAATGTTTACTTTTTCGGGAGCTCGAAATACACAAAGTACTATGTACATGTGAGCGGTGATATCTAGCAGATTCTAGCATCAATTATTATGGGCCGGACATTCAATCTTACCGCTGTTAATTCGTGTCATATTATTACATACACACTAATACATTCTCAATGATCTTCTCACTGACATATTGGCGTTAGCGATACTATTGCTGCATTTGTTACTCTAACGTTTGGAGTTCCACTGTCGTTGTTGTTGTTGTCATTACGTAATTTCGACTTGGGGAAAATCGACTTGTCAGCTATTCGTCTGCTTATCCGTCCCTCCGTCTGTCTTCTCGGGATAGCTTAAATCGACGTGGTTAACTGTACGTAATAGCTGTTTCTCTTTGCCCTCGTTGCCTACGGGTTGGCCTCTGGCACCAAATATTGTATTAGAAGTGGTTGGATGGTGTACTTTCCCCTTCTCTCGACTCTGTAATCGCCATTACAACAAACATTTTCGTTAACAGCAGTAGCAGCAGCAGGATTAGTAATATCATCATCATCAACATACCTGTCCTCGACAGCATTGACGGGTGAATAGTAACAGAACAGGTTTTGGGTCGCTCACTTGCGTCTTATGGCGCCTGTCGTTTACTGCAGACAAGAGGACAAGCAGACAGGTCTATCAACACACCTGTTGAGTTTATTGCTTGGGATGATTTTGTTCTATGTACTAGAAGTTGGTCGCTATGTGAAACAGGCGGATCGGCCAAAATCGGCTGGCCCATCGATAACTGAATGGTTGATCGCTTGCCGGGTCGCGTAACTTCTCTTACTCACTCATTCGACCCCCGACGCGATTCACGTGCGCGCGCGGTATTTGGTGGCAAGTATGTAATAGTAGCTATTGGCTAGCGTACAGTCATAAGGCGGCAGTTGCAGAAGCAATAGCAACTGCTCTTGATTGTTACCTTTTTCCTGCGGTTTCTTACGGACGGCAAAGTGGCCTAATAGCTAGGCAACGACAGTAGACTCGGCAGTAGGCCGTTTACCGTTCACCGATATCACCAATGAGGTCTCGTTGTAAACTATAACTGGAAATATAATAGTGACATTGAAGTTTTTTGGAGAAAGGACCATGTCACGGGCTCTGGACACAGGCAATAATGCTGGCTAGCGGCAGTGCCTTCAAGCATCAGCTGTAGCGGCAGCACCACAAACAGCTCGAACAGCTGCGTGATTCGAAGCAGGGCCGTACGAGACTTCTCCGAAAGATGCCCAGAAGCGGGAAGCATCAGAAAGCAGGCACCAGGTAGTTACGGGTAGTTACAGTTCACAAGTCGCAGGCCACTAGATCCTACGTACTACCTTTTTTCTTGCAGATGGTACTCATTGCATTGCGATTGGTTTCTTCACAGTTTGGTGGTGGGGGGTGACTAACAATCAAAGCTTAGTGAGTGACAACTCAAAAGGGAAGGGCAAACCCATTAGTCAGTCTCACGTAAGTTTAACATTAGTGCCTTAAAAGCGAGTTCGAGAGGTGGTAACGGTTGTGTTGACACTATAGAGGAGCCCCCCATGAACACGCGTGGATTCGTTCGAGAAAAAAGCTGTGTTAAGGCTTCCAGTGACTAGGAAACCGAAGCATTACGTTGATTAATTGCATTTGTCAACAAGTACTGTTAATAAATCAGTATGACAGTTTAGGGAGGAAACTGAGGGCGGATATGATCCTGTATATTGGAAACTAGTTAAAACGATTTGACATTTTCAGCACTACCACTCAACTTACGACTGCAGGACACGTACTGCACCTAGCATATGAAAAAGGAAATGAACTAGGTGTCATTGATTCCACATTGTTTTGAGAAGTAATGTTTTATGCATACCATATAACTCAGACGTATATGTAAGTAACAGGTATGCTGCGTTACACACGCGAAAAAAGCAAGCTTTCCACTGCAAATTGTCCAAATTGAGATGACTCAATTCGATCATTCGATACCGAAGGTTATTTATGGAGCTCATATATACAAATCTACAAAACAGAAACCTCAGTATCCGATAGAGAAATTGCAGTTTGACTTGCTACTTAAATTTTTTGTAGTCTCTAGTATTGATGGCATCTAAGATGGCATCTTGCATGTGAAACTTTTGAAGCGATGCATAGGTTGGAAATTTTCAGCTTCCCACCTCCGAACATAGATTCATCAACCATTTTGACCAGTCTTCGAACCAAGTCTGCTCCGGCTGAGTCGTCACGTATGTAAGCATGCGCACTAGAGTTAGTAAGTGGCTCCTTCCTCAACAAAGCGTTATGCAAGTTGATGCCATGTAAAGACTTAAAATACAATGAACTTTACCAAGAAATAACAAATTACTGTAATAAATCTGTTATGCTTAAAAAAATGCCGTAATTACAGTGTGTGATTGGTACAATTATCCAATTTGCAAAATGCCGATATTTAAAATAGCATTTAAGCAAGCTGACCACCGCTAGCGTTTTACTGGGTCCGAAAAGTTTATGCGGTACGTTAAAGTTCCCAGCACTTCAGAGGAGTAGCTCAATGTTTTAGATATCTCCACGCTATCTGTCTGTTGTTCGTTTTCCCTCTCGGTAATGACACCAACTGAACCTTAACGATACCACGTGCCAATGTGATCACCTCAGTTACACAGTGAGTGAGGGAAAAAACGGAAGAGATATGGCGGGCACTTGCTGACCTATTCAATACCTGAATTTGGCGTCTCGTAGCTATATTGTCCACTGTGGTTACTCTGTGCTCCGTTATATTTGTGTTTGTGTGCTAGATGACTGTGATGTAGATGATGTGTGCTAGAATGGGAATGCTAAGAGAAAAAAGTCGACGAAGTGACTGCAGTCGACCATCTATTGCATGAAACAGTATAGTTTACCACTGTCAAACGGCTAGCTGACTTAAATAAATTAATATTTAAATAAAATAATTATCCTTACATTTGGGAGGACAACTAATTCTTAGAGCATTGTTACGGTGGCATGCTACGGTTGCCATACCCATTTTAAACCCTGTTACGTTAAAATATTAAGCATCTTAAAGCGTAAAAGCAGGTATAATTTATACATAACTATCATAAATCTTCGTGTGTCGGTAGATGTGTGGTGTTTCTTATCGAATAATATTTACCAATTAGTGGAATAATAAACAAAAAATATATATATGTTTCATTTAGTGCTTTTTTAGCGAACTGTGAGTCAGGAGAAACAGCAAAATAGGGTTTGCTTTTTAGGGCAAGCGTTTGACTCAGTTTCCAGCTAATGGTAAATACCGTTATAGTAAATCTAACATCGAGACACTTTTTCTTCGGAAAATATTGCATACTTTTTTTTTTTTCTCAAAGCCATATGGTGCAGACGTTGGGGACATTGTGAAGTCGAGGAAAAATAGTCAAACAGATATACGTCAATAGATTCTTTTACAAAACAGCCCCGACTGCTGTACAGCTGCTACAAAGTGCGTATGTTTCGTACTGCAATGTGTGTGAAAATGCCCAAAGATGTTACGAAAATATAATAAAACTTGAGCATCGATCACCGAATACTGTAGGATAAAATTTGCAACTAAAAGTCATGTTGAAGTATATCAAAGAATATATACTTGTCGCATCTTCATCGATTTTTTGCGTTGGCTCTATCTAACTGTTAGCAGTTTTGTTACCTGTCGCATTTCAGAAAAGATGAACAATTTACTTTCGAAGTTGGGCATTAACTCGTCATCTGGGTCATCATCGAACGGCAACAAAAAAAACACCGGAAGCAGCGGAGATAATGTCATCTCAATTTCAACACCGTATAAGGTGCATACAACTAAAACAACAATACGTATTTATCAAAGTTACGACAATTTAACACAGACGTCAATATATTGAATGATTTCTTAATTTTCATTCGACTTGTACCCATATTGTTCATTCAAAATATATAGTAGACTAAGGGTGACAATAATATTCATTCGCTAATTATTTGTCAGCATTTCGATGATGTAGGACCTATCCCCATAGAGGTAACTTGTAGTTCTAGAAATGTGTAGAAGTTACAAACTATTTTTCTTTGTCATTAGTATAGAGCGACATCGGTCGTTTAAAATTACTCAGAACTGTCTCGAACGCGCTATTTTTAGATTGATACGAGGTAATTTCTGATTTGATAAATAGGCGCTCACATTCTAAATTTCGCGGTATGTCCTTGTCGCTGGTGGTGCTTTCTTCAAACGGCATAGGCTTCCTCAGCTTGTTATACTTCCGCTTCGTGCGGAAACCAGACCTCTGTTGAAGTCGCCTAACCAGTATAAACATCAGCCCAATACGAACTTTTAAGTTCGCTGACGTTCAACGGTCAACGTAATGTATATCTATCTAAACGATGGCGAATCTTTGTTAACACATAAGACGAAATACAGTAGGGCAAAGCAGACGATTTTTGCTTAAATAGCAGAAGGGTGTAACCTGGCGTTGTATAATACTTCCACAATACTCAAAAAGAGTAACAATAATCAAAGCTATCACAAGTCAAAGAATAATAAATAAATATTTAAAGAAACACGCAATAGATATGTGTATTTTTAGCCCTATTTGCTCGGAGAGCACATCTCAATCCATTTTTCTTCCGATTGTTCAAGAAGTCTTCTTTGTTCGATTGGTTCGTTTTATACTTATCTTTGCCAAAGTGTCAGTAGGCAGCAGGTAATTATTGCTTTAACGGATGCCTAAAATGGTGATCATTGTTTATCACGCGAAATTTCTGGTCATTTTAGAAACTCTTTGTGCTTGATTCGAGAAAATGACAGTGAACGCCGACACGTCTGTAAATGCTAAGCGCTAATGCGCCGACGAGCTTGTTGAGCTACAGGAACAAAAATTGCCAAGAGAGACCTAATTTTTTCGTTTTTTGAATTCATTCAACAACGGAGACGTACTAAAGATATTTTGTAATTTAAGGACAATCGATGACTGATTCAGTTAAAGCTGATTTCGATTGTCGCTTTTCACAACCTCTTTAGAAAATCTGAGTAGCTAGTTTTATCACTAATTTTCAGTTTGATTATTGACATTTTTTCAGATCCCTTTAATTTTTCTCGGATTTCGAAATTACGATATATATATGGTCAAACATGTATATGGTGTATTCTTTCTACATAGTGACACAACTATTTCACATGGCGACGCTTTTTGGTTGTCATCCATGGAGCTTTATCGTCAGCAGACGTAATGAAGTGAGCATGGATGAGGTAGCAGGGACCCGTTCACAGAACGCTTTTGTTCTCTTTTTTCTGATCAAGTTGAATCCTACCTTCTTTGCCTTTCTGCGGCAACGGTGAATAGTGTATGACGACATCAACTGAAGCCGTCGATAGCTGACGTGCATCTCTCGCATTCATAGAGCTCATCGATTATCTTTTATATTACCAATTGGATTTTTTACAACGGTCGTCTATTAGTATTAATCTATTAGTAACTTATCATACTATTGTATAAAACCCTCTTTTTCTGAGGTTTCGTATTTTTTTTAGTAAAATATGTGCGTAATACAAAACAGGGCCAAACCTCCTAATAAGACTTTTAAAATACCTTTCTTGTATAACCTAACTTGAACCATCTTTCGAATATCTAACAATTAGATTTGATGCTTGTTGGCACTTTTTATTCAGGTGTCACATGACATTCACGTAAAGTACAACCCTGCCTCGGGAGCTGTCGAGGGACTCCCTCCCGAGTGGGTACGTCTTCTGCGTGAAGCCAACATTTCGAAGAACGAGCAACAACTTAACCCGCAGGCACTTGCTCAGGCTCTCGACTTTTACGAACATAATATTAAGGATACGGCCGCGGGGACGAAAGCGAAGTTCCTCAAGAAGCAAAGTCTTGAAGACACAGATGATGATGGACCACCCCCACCACCTCCCCCAAAGCACGCTAACAGTGAACAGAGTAACGTAAGTTCCTAAATTAAAACTAATTATTGTCCGATTCCTGTGGCGAATATTTTTTTAATAGGTCTCCCGGAGAAGAATGCTCGCGACAGAAAATACTAATGGTTTTGGTTACTTCATGCTGCTGATCGGTCATACTGAGATTATTACTACCGGTCAAATAACGTCGATAGTTATGTCGTAACACACAAACGAATCTTATTTCCATGACATGGTTACAAGGGTCCTAAAAATGTTAACATAGTTTAAGTAACTAGAAGTTACTACATATATGAAGCAATAATATATAATTCATAATTAATTTGTGAGACAATCTACAAACAATGTATAATTCTTCTTTCTGCCGAAGACTTCTTATCGGTCTGATATAATACATTGCTCATAATGGCGAACTGTTGATTTATAAACTTCATTTGGTGTACTTGGTTAAATTGCTTCTTCACTGATAGCATGTATCGTTGTTGGAATATAAACTTTTCCTTAACTTTTCCTTTTTTTTAAAACGCTTTAGAATGGAATAGGCCTCGTTTGTCGATGTCAAGTTTCTTTTTTTTTTCTAATGGTTAGTGGAGCTTATCATTGTTCTTGTTCATTCATGTTCTTCCAGAACGTTGACTATGCATATCCGGAACAGTTTCATCTGTTCCAGATATACTTTTTATTCGATCGATTATAAGTCGTGCAGACGGATCCGCCTGAAACTCTCCGTGACATTGTTTTACACTGTTTCATTTTCATACTTCCAATAGAGTTCTCCAATAAAATTTAAGTTTTCTTTATTTAAACATTAATTTTGGTATTACTTTATCTATTCGTCATGTTTTACAATTAAGCACATGCTGAAAAAAGAACAATAATTAAATTATGAACCGATAAACACCCTGGACATATAGAGCTATAGGGACACAACGGTAGTACGTATTGATGCGGGCATTATTATTATTATAGTTATACATGAGCAGAAAGGCTTTTGAAAAAGTTTGCCGTGAGGCATCGGATATATTGCAGTCGCGTAATCACGAGACAAATATCATCTTCAGCTTAAGTAAACATGCGGGATACTATCAAATAAATTATACCATAAAAGTTGACTGTGTAGCTCTTATGTGCAGAAGCGCATATAAAAAGGATATTTAATTTAACTTGAGAGGCGTAGCGTCTTTTTGTAAACATCATCGTGTGATCTACTATACCAAATAACTTCTGCGGGTCAAGTGATGAGTATGTGAAGGTCTGTCTGGCAGACGAGCGTTTGCTGAGGTTAAATCTTTGATTATAAATATTTCTGCGCTATCTTTCTGTCCGAAAATGAAGGCGTTAATCATCGATATTTTTCTGGGTAACCATATTTGAGAGTCCGTATGATTTGATAAATATATGTATGTTTATGGTTAGAAAACATAATTGTAGACTACAGTAAATTGATATACTTGATTTTTACATGAGACTTATACATTTGTAAAGATATTCTATCTTAAATGTCCACGACGTCTTATAAAGCAGCTCCTATTTCATTTGACTAGAGATTCTTTTGCGTCTTTTAGGTTTGGAAAAGTCTGTTCCGCTCGGTTTGCTGGGAACAAAACAGGACTCTCTTGTTACTAAATGTTTATACCTGAAATCCACTATTTGGCCTCTTACCATTTTCTTGACAGAGGAAGTTTTCGTTAACTAAATTTCTATTTCTATTTTTTTCATTTCGAATCGATGTTTTTTTTGTCTGTCTAATGCATAGGCGCTTCAAGATGGCGAAGTCGTAACCTTCTGCAAAGTCTACATAGACGCATAAGTTCTTAACAGACGAAAGTATTGAGTAAAAGTTCTGACTTACGAACGATATTAAATCGCTTGGCACACTTCGCCAAGCTTTGCGTGCTTAACAGTTGAGCACAGGTGGCCACATTAAGAACGGCTCTCGTTCCCATGAAAAATTCAATCGAGTATAAAGAGAAGGATCGGTAACATGTAGTCTCTCGCTCATTCTGAACTTCTTCTGTATGTTAATCAAGAATGGTAAAAAATAACACTGTTGCAGAACTGTATTGCCTAAGGCGACTTAAATTGTCCTACGGTTTTGCGCAGCATTCAACCGAATGCTAGAATTCCTTCGTTCTACGATGTATGTTCCACTGCGACATGTCAGCCGCTTTGTCATTTGTAGTCGTTGGCGAGACTGATCGGTTTACCAATCGTCGCGTTGAGCATTCCTTTCACTCAGTTCTCCCGGAAACATTTTCTTAAAAAAGCTTCATGTCGAGGTCGCCAGCGGCATATGACGTTGTGTTATGCTACGTGACTGTGTAATTGTGTGTAGCGTGCTTTGCCGTTCGCCATCATTGCCATTGGCACTCACATGTGCTGGGCAACAAATGAAGTCAGTGGATTCTTCTGACGGGTTTAAGTAAGTTTACACTGCTATCGTTCATCAGCCTTTAGCTTAAGACAGACACAAAACATTCAACTTTCGGACATAGAAGCCCATGCACCTGTCCTATACGTACGTGAACGTTCATGTGGAAAGAGCTTATGTGCATACTTGGAACATCTACATTGCCTGTTTGCGCTTTGCTTATAATCACGAATACGGCGATAGCAATACTATATGTATCCTGATGTATAAATCTGTAGGCGTACCTCGGAACTTTTGGCCGTTCGAAATGAAATGTCAGAAAGTGATGTTTTTCTTAATGGGTTATGAAATGTACGTGGGTTCATCTTTCGAATGTTTACATGACAGATTTGAGTTACGTTTGAAACTAACATCCGTTTTTGTTTCCATTTAGTCATATTTTGCTCTCGTTTTGAACAGGCTAGAATGATTTTGAACTCCAAAGCTAAAAACAAAAGTCTTGGCAAAATTATCATTAGCCTCAAGCGTAACTCTTGCTTCAGCTGTAGCTTCTGGGCAGGCCTTTTTGGGAATATTCCCGTACCCTGGCAAGCAGGAACAATCGTTGGGTAGTCAAGCATGTATATATATATATATATATATATATATATATATATATATATATGTATATATAGTAGACGTGCATATTGTTGTATATCGTATCATCTTGACACCAATTTATCGCTAGTTCAAGCGATTCTTGTTTTGGCGTTGATGCACGTGGGCCGTCATGGGTTCCTCCCCCATTAAAAGCGGGATAGTGGTGGCAAGGGTTGAGTTAAATCAACAGTTTTAACGGCCCTACTACCAGCACCAATCATAGCCCGACTGCGACGATGACGACGTGCAGTTCGTGCTAATACTACGTTTGGCGGGCGTCCGCTTCACCACCTCATAACCGCAGCTGAAACGGGACGACTACATTAGCAGAACGCTGGCTGGATCAATTATGACAGGGCACACATAAGTGGGCGACTCGGCATACTTCTACAGTATGAAAGTACCCCTGTTAGTGGATTCGTTAGTGTATTGTACAGACGTGCAGAACGCATATAGTTGTAACGGTTTTTGTAGTTGTGTAGTTGAAATCTCTTGACCACGGAAGGCAATCAATTCAGCGATTGGTACCCAACGAGGTCAGTTATGCGCTGCTCGAATGAGGCTGCAAATGGAAAAAGAAGCCTCTTTCTAATTTGTTCTACCAAAGCTTATTATACGGTTAATAGGGATAATACACGCGCTAAACAGAGAACTGGCGGCAGTTCTGGAACAGTTTTACGGTTGTGTGAAGACTGGCCTATAGAAAGAGTGTATGCAGATACGTGCTCGTATATGGTTAATGAAAAATGTAGATGTTAGAATATTTCATACAGTGACTCTGAACAAGGAAGCATTTGTACATCGCCTGTCGCGCATATTAGGAGAGCTTACTTGCTTTCCGATGCGGTTCTCACCTTAAGATGCCATAATGGTGTGGAAGGCTGCGGATTCATTGGTAAAGACTGAGTTCATCTGGACATTTCAACCTGGATTTGATGTACGCCGATGAGTATTTCATTGTTAACGTATCTGCTAGGTCACGGAAATACTTCCACTGCTTCATTCGGTTGTTAGATACGACCATATCGGTCAAAGTGTTTAGAAAATTTTATGGCTAGAGTGCATCGCAATATATTATAGTCGAATATATCACAGGAATACATATTTTTTTTTTCGATTCAAAACTAATACAAAATAAGATGCGTTCAGTCCTTGCGTGGCTGTGTAGGTGTATGTGATCCAGGATATCAACGGTGCTATCAACGACTCTATTTAGGTTGCTGTGTATCTCGTTCTCTTTGCACCCGCCGGTACAACCTAATACAAGTAATCAGTCTTGTGGTATTAATAGAATATAAGGCGTACAGAACAGAATCACCTAGATTACCTTCTTGCGGCAATATGTTAAGCTGTACATGCTGACAAAGCATGGTAGTGCGAAATGGCCTTACTTTTGAGACCAGACTAGTATCTAGACTACTCTTAGGTAGCTCTTTGATGCCAAACTGCTTTGATACAATTGCAGATTTTGTGAACGACTTCATTGCAGAAAAATAGTGTCATCTATAATGATGTGGCCCCATTTCGAGATGTCAAATCGAAACAGATGTCTTTGATCCTGGCCTGGCTAACAAATCAATTCTGCCAACGATTCAAGGCCATTCACAAGTCGGGCCCCAACCGAAAACAAAACATTTAGACCTGATCTCGGACCATTTGGATTTCGTGGTATCTGGGAAATTCGGACTCTTCTACAGCTCTCGCTTTCGCTATGCTCCCGAGGATATTTTCGAAACGGATAATAAGCAATTCGTCATGGATATTTCGGTGTCGTTAAATGGAAATGGCATTTCTTTGAACTGTTAATTGTCTTATAATTAACCATTTAAACCTGTAAACCAAATGGGTGGATTTCCATTGACCGTCGTGGGCGCGACATTTTAGCACATGGTACCCAATCCTGTCGATTCTTAACAAGCAGATTTTACTAATGTATAGAGCTTCCAACTATTCTATTTTAAAATCTATCTACCTAGTATTAGCTTAACTGCGCCAACGTACAGTTGCCCAAACCCAATCAGCAGTGCGCTGGGTTAACCAATTAGCTGCTCGCAGTCTTTAACTGGAACCAACTTGATGAATTGAATAGCCGGGAGCGGCTATCGGAACAACGATGCATAGTCGAGATGGTCATCACCATAACGGACATGACCTAGCTTCCATAGAGTTTGTCTACTCTCGCTATTGGCCGTCGTTATTTTTTTCTTGGTTAAATTCCAGTGTGAAAAAATAAGAAGAGTGTAAGGCGTATGAAGGCTGCACGCGGTCGAGGACTTCTCGAGGAATCGGAAATCTGAAGCCCGTCGTAACGGATTAACGGCCAGAAATTTTGCTTCCCACGTAAAAGTTGTTCGGTCGACGCCTGATTTGACCAGCGATTTGGAAGAACTGATTTGACTTTTCATTCCTGTATATGGTATATTGTGCATAGTTTAAGATTTGTTTTTTGAGGAAGATTTTTTTAGAAGATTCTTTTGAAGAAATGACAAGAGCATTTTATTCAGAACAGTCTCTCTTTTTTTTATTGATTTTTTTTTTATTAGTTTTGTTGGCCTGTTAGCGAAACGAGTTACGGGTGTATTTTATTCATAGATCAATTAATTGTCCTTGTCTAATATTATGCATAGCATTACCTTAATGCCATACAGTGCTATATTTCGGACCTGTCCTGAGTGCTGCACTCAGTGGGTGTCAACAAATGAATCGTAGTACTACAGCTGCTTTCGCTGACGATCGTAACTAGCAGCCGGTGTTATTTTATCGCTAAATCTCTGCGTACATATGAATGACTGGATGCGTTCCAGTAATTTACGCACTATTTCTCTAGTGACGCATATACGTTATTATTATATGTAACTAATTATTCTTACTATTACTTGGATAAGTTCGGCAAAATTCAGAAAACATCACATCATAGGACTACCTGAACAGTAAGATATATTTCGAAATCGACTTTTTGTTGCAAAAACGGGAAGAATATAAATTAGCTGATATAGTTAGACAAATGAACGCAAAACTTAATATACGAATCTCAGCACATGCTGGAAATCCTTTTCCTCCTCGGATTCGGTATCTTTTTGTGTTTGAAGCCTGCTCTAAGATGAAATAGAGAGCTGGTGCTATTTGTCATCCGTTTAAAAGGTCGGATTGATTCTTCTTTCAGCGGAAATAAACCTCTGCTTCATAGGTCACGATAGCTATTGGTACGGATCGAGAGGCTAAGAAGCTTTTAAGCCTTTGTTACTAGTACTGTATAAGACCTATCCGGATCTAAAAAGAACAAATTTCAACAATAATAGCTGTTAATCAGATCTTAGAATTCGTTTTTTTCGTCACAGAGAGTTATATCTAACACTTTGTGGCAGCCGACAAATCAGAGAGTATCGTTCGCATTAGAATCGTCATACGTTAAGCTGTCTCAATAGATAATGATGTAGTTCAGATCTTCCCAACACTTATATGTGATTAAGTTGTGTCGTGAAGCAATTTGTGCACTAATTATTACATTGAAGATTGATTGTTAATGTCTAATAGGTTAACTGGACTAATCAAATGCCATCTCTTCCTTATCGGCTGTAGGGAACACCAAAACCCCTCAAACGAACGGTCGTCAAAGAATTACCCGTATACGACAATGTTAAGCCACTCACACCGCCTTCGCGGAGACCGCGTGATAAGGACTTCAAAAAGGACTCACCACCTGATCTCGATAAGGTATGTTAGTAATACATGCGTCCTTGTAGTCTTAATTTTTAAATGAATTGACATTTTATCGTAGGTTTATAGCATGCGTTGGATTAGAGCAGTTATAGCATTGCATACTCTATTATCACAAGTAGCATAAAACGGACGTAGTTAACAAGTTTCTGACTTCAAATGAGGGGAATAAAAATAAAAACATCGTTCGCACTACTCGTACGAATAGAAAGAGATGTATGTGAACGACACCTAGCCGGTTATCGGTATCCGTTATGTAAATCGAGCTTCATTGATACAGAGATCCGAGAGGTCAATAGGCTATCGCTTCTATAGCTGCTCAGTCTATTCCGCTTTAGACCATATAAATATGCCTCTATCGGACCATGCATACATATTATTTCTCATGGCAATCAAGAAGTTGGCGTGATATCCCGTTCATGGAATATACGAAATTTATCTGCTCACATCGAGTTTGACAAAGATTGAGGACGGGGCCATTATGCACTTATTTCGAGATATCATTAGCTAACTTAGAAAACTAATAGGCACTATTTTCGCGTACCTAGTTGAAAAGATATGGGCAAACGTATATATATATACGCAGACGAAATTTTGGAAATAGAATAAACCTCTGTGAGTTTCACCCAATAACTCATGGTCAGTGGATACTCCTAAATGCAGCGTCTTCGTTCTTTATCGAAGTAAAAATCTAATTTATAGCGGCTCCATGTATCTGATTTTTCTTTTCGATTCTCTGTTAACCATTTATCAGATGGAAAAAAAACTGCCGTTGTCGTAGAAAAAACTGTCAATAGATTCGATTGGCAATCGAGTAAAACGAAAAATAGCAACGAATGTGTCGTAATGATAGACAAAAGAAAGTGGAATTCTGACGAAGGGCACATAGCACCTAAAGATTGTCCATGTCAAACTCACAGCCGAAAATAAGCTCGGGAATTTGCTGCATTCGGGAACAGTTATCTTAAGATGGCACGGGCCATTTTTACGTCTATCACCAGACTGCATCCATACACCGACCGAATTCCCATGTTGCATTTGTGACAACCTTAAACGTCTCTCCGCATCAATGGCGATTGCTAACTGCGTACAGCACATGAATAATAGAGTTCTACATACCGATATCTATCGGCCTGTGTATTGAGGCTGAGGTTGAGCTTTTCGTGGCATGATAGCATAGGTGTAAACAAACAACAAATCCGAAAACATTTGAGACCGTCCAAATGTTCCCCCCATACGTTTCGAACTATTTATTTATGCATAAACAAAAACATATGAATCCATACAATTTTTCCGTCTGGCCTTACAGGGGCCAAATTCTAGTCCTCGATGCCAAAGAACTTCTGGATGATATCAACTTCCGATAGATGTTTCGGCCGCATGCCTGTCTGTGACTGTCTTTTGCTAGAAGTATCTCTGAAGCACCACTATACAGAAATTAGTAGGTACATAATGGCGCATAACAGGATTTGGAAGTTTTTTGAAATAACGGAGAGGTAGTTCTCTGTGGTCAGGCGCAAGAACTCTTTCGTGGTCCCGAGGCACCGCAGCTTTACTGTACAGCATATACAGGCAGTGTGACTAGGCGTAAACATCCTCTGATAGGGACTAGCCATAAATCCCAGTTACGGTCGTTGACAAGTAATTGGGTCGCCGTATCCTTCCCAAACTTCACTTCTCGATCGTGCATGGTCGTGGCGAAAGATATGTGCCTTGTGTCACGCTTGCCTTATCAGGAAAGTTTGGTAGGAGAGCTGCGATGTGTCTAAAATTTCCAGCAATGGGAACTCAGTTGAAAAAAAGAACTGAAGAAAATCAACACATAAGCCATCCGGGAGCAGATGTTTCGCTGCTTGAATAGCAAGATGTTATGTAGTCGAAAAGCATAGAAAGATCTGATACACTCGTGTGTAGAACGAACTTCTCTTCCTGCTAAAAATGAACAGCCGTTTTGGCGATTGAATGTAATCAATCCGAGTATAAATTCATTGTTTTGACTAAAGGGTACGTAACCAGCTTAAGGATTAAATAGCTATTTTTTCAGTGTTTGTCCCGTCCTAATTTAAAGACAGCTTTATATGCGATTGACATTATGCTACTTGGATCTGTAGCACAATAAGAACTGATGTGGTTTTTAAAGTCAAACTAGACCTCAGTGTCTCCTTTAATCACAAGGTCAGTATTGAATCATCATCGCGTTCTTTATAATTCCTTTTTTCAGGTGTCCTATTCCTTAACAGATGTTTATAGGTTCGCTGTTTGTCGCTAAAGTCAACTCATTGTTTCGATGTTTGCACGAGAGGAAAAATTCTTGAAGGTGTCGGATCATACATTTTCATCGTTCGCTTTATCGCAAGCTGTTTATTTAATTGGTACCACGTTAGTTTTACGATTTACCATTCGCGTTGGTCGTTGCCTGAACGTAAGAGGCGGGCGAGCTTTGCCCACTGTGACAACTGCCGAAAGCGATTTGTCGTCGGTGCCTTCAGGCGCAACCACAGAGAGACAGACGCACTTATTATACATTAATATACTTTTGTTCATGTGTGCGTTTTCTGCCACTCGCTGCGAGTTGGAGGTCTGAGAGGTCTAGATGGCTAAAGGGGACTGGCCATAATAAGCGTCATCGAATTTGGGCTTATGGACGCTGGAGCAGCAGCAGTCAAGATGCCCAGGACCTTTGCGGGCGACGCTATGGCAGAAAGTGGAAACTGTGTAAAGAGTCGATGCTTGCACCTCGTTTACCGGATTAAACTATGTTCATACTACAACTGTGAAAGCAACGAGAGGAGTGTTGCATACGTGGTTCAGAGGCCCAGGCATTTCTCTGCTGTGTTATTTTTATCATTACTACTGTTTGTTGCCTGTTATTATTGATAGTTAACAGATTAATGACTGACTTTGCGTTACATAAGCGAACGCTAATTGTTCGATTAGTAGCGATGTGACGGGTAGAAGCGATCAATGATAGTAATTCGTTCATTTTTACTATGGCGTATAAACGAATACCTTCGAGTCTATACGGGTATAGCTTTAGGGTAATCTTTTGCCATTCTTCTGTTGAAGGCAGCTGTAATTGACTAGAAAACATGAGCAAACCTGCATAATGTGAATATCTGTATCTATATATTCTTATTTACAAGAAGAATTACTTATCCCACATGGGTCAAAAAAAGAACCGGGATCTTCCGGCGGTCATAGTACTGGTTTTTATAAACTAAAAAGTAGCGTTCACAGTTAGCGGTTCAATGAACTTGATGAATTACGCCGGATTAAAGTTTATTTTAGTCACGTCTTGGCATGAAGCGTGTAACATTAACTGATAGCTTTTTAGAGGAGCGTACCGCTTGGGTGACCATAAGGTTTTCGTTTCCGTAGAAATTGAGAACGAACGAATGCAGAGATTAATCTACATGGACCAGCCAGTTAGTTCCTAGCTGTTCAGGACATACCTGGGGCATTTTGTATCGATTTAGAACAAGTCTTATAAATGGTGGACTGTTGTTTTTCACTTGTTTTAACTGCTCGTGAGAAATATTAAATTGTGTTTTTCTCGAAAGCGACGCACACACACACACACACACACACACACACACTTTTGAGTTGAGTTGACTGCGTCAGGGAATCGCGTTAAATAATGTGCGATATCAATCTGCGTCTGTTTTAGCTTCTTCGAATAGCAATAAATAGATATGCCAATCTACCAAAAGCTCACGCTATGGACTGCAGGATAAGGTTGTTTTAAATGATTACCCGCACATTGTCGCGCATATTACCGTGCGTTTTTTCCCCTAGCTTGGCGAATGTTTCCTCGTGGCTTATTGTCCCTGCTACACGCATCCCTTCTGACATAAAGCAGACGTCAAGCAGTCAGCAACCAATGAATGGCTCAGCAAACCCTGTTTGTCTCCATAGAGTTTCACTTCTTTGTTGGTCGCGGTTCCGGGATGTTGACACGCTGCTGCCGCATCACTACAACCTCCTCATCGCCTCCGTTTGAGTGTCACGTAATCTTCATGGTAATAATAATAATGTCAGGAACACGCTGTTGGTGATGACGGCGATATGCTCATATATCCATCATGTTATTCGTTGGTACTGCCGCGTCATTTGCGGTGAACTTTCGTACCGTTCCTGTGCGATACAGTTGTATTTGTCAGCTCCGCGTCGCCGTGGGTCGAAAAGATTGAGAGGCTGGGGAAGAGGGAGAAAATGCACTAAAGCAAAATTAATACAACATCAGCGCTATGGGAACGGATGGAAGCTGCGCTGGGCGATGGCTGTGCTAACTCAAGCTAACCATGACCAGCCGGCAATCTTAAAACTGGTTTAGATCCTCTGGAATTTTTCTATGACACCGTTCGGACTATCAATATTCTTAACCTTCGCCGGGTGCCATGGCCTCGTAGATTGCGGATCGTTGGCCAGAGAGACGAACGCTATTGCTGTTATGTTTTGATCACAAAATTACTGCCACCATCGATCGCTGATATATATTGGCAGCAGAATGTGGCAGTCCGAGAGACTCTAAATGTCTACGCAAACATATATGCAGATACACGCATGGAAGTGTATATATATATATATATATGAGAACTTCTGCTGACCAGGTTATAGGTGAGTTTTAAGCCAGTGCACAAATGGTACAAACGGCTTCTCGATGGACGGCAGATATCTGGAGACAAACCTCGCTTTGAGCAACCTGCTGCAACGGGTATAGATGATAACATGAAAAAACCAAACAAGTCCGTGCTAAGAAATCGCCACATCATCCTCAGGAAGCTCGCGCAAGATTAGTACACTAGCCATATCGGACCATTCTTAGAGCTTATTTCGAGACTAAACGGCTTAAAGCGAACGTTCTGCACCAGAACTTTGATCTCAAACAAATATGGAGCCCTCAACAACTTTAACGCAATCACAAATAAGATGGACTTGCGTGGTCATAGCAAACAAGACCTAGTTTTGTGGATATGGCGTGGGGCTCAAAACCCAATCGTCTGAGTGTGTCTTAAATCGAAGAGAGCTGCAAGATCCGAATAAAAAGCTAAGTTCTTTTGTGCGGTCTTGTCTGACTACTAGAGCTAGCGCATTTGAAGTCATCCCGAGCAATTCCAAATCAATAAGGAGCGAAAAGCTTGCGCAATGTTGTTCGCTGAAGTCGGTATCAGTTCTGAAAGAACAAGTATCGGTTTTTATGTACAGGCCCACACAGCGCTATCTGTAAAATGCTTTAACAGAGACTAGATGTCTGCGTGCCCTAAACCTCGTATTCGCCAAACTTGGTTCATTGTACTAGTTTTTCTGTTTTCTTCGAGAGAGAAAAAGGCTTTGAGACAAAATAAACGAAAACAAGGACTGAAATATGTTTCCACGATTGAGCTAGAAAACTGTTTCAGCAAGATTTGAGAAATGGTGACACATGCCGATTGGATCTGACGGAAACTAGCTTGAAAACGCCAACTGAACCGATGGAAACGAAACCCATTTTTCGATCATTTTTTGACCCAGTAGATGTGTAGCGAACTCTATCGAATAGTCCTAGCAGATACTATCAATGCTGTACCAGTCCGTCCATCTTCATCACCATGATTATTGCGACAAAATTAAGCCATAAAAATAAAATTAGGCGATGAGATGATTTACTGTTTCAAACATGCCCGTTCAATGATTGAGAAAAACAATTATGCAAGCATTACTAAATTGAAATTTTACTGGCCGTAGCACTTGTAACTATTGCTCAGATCTTGCTAACTATTATTTATTGATTTGTTCTTAATTGTCATTAATTACAAGTCTTGCTTCAGGATTTAATGCTGTAATGTGTCTAGCGTCAATGCAATCTGCCTAGTGTCTATACGACGTACAATAAAACGTATTTCGCGCAGTGAACAACGAGTTATGCCAATACCTGTGCGAAGGATAAGCTCATGTGACCTAGCTAGGCTAAAATGGCCTATAACAACAAATTTCGAGGATGAAATAATAAAGACTTCAAGAGAATCCATTGTCCCTCGAAACCGATGCTAGTCATAACGAACCATGGAGCCAGTCGTTTTTTTTTTTTTTTTTTAAATTTTTCATGAAGCTGTTAAGGTAATCTGGGTGGATAGGTGCTCCATAACGCACGGATCGACTGATAGTTTCGAAAAACAACAGTAAGTCATATATAACGATTCTATATAAAATGCACGATAAGATCCAGAATGAAGATTCATTTGAATGCACAGCAATCTAGATTAGTTAGTTCAGACGCAATCAAAAATCTTAAGACGAAATATTTTAGTTGTGATGGATCAAACCTAAGAATCGATATCGGAAACAGGTTGAATTTGTAGCCAGTCACAGTACAAAATGCCGTGCTCGATATGAACGAACTCGTTGAATAGCTCAAATATTATTTTTAAGGTAAATGAAAACCAGGTAAACGTGACGGTAACGGGCGGAGTCGAGCGAACAAAACCGACGCTTCGACCAAAGAAGCGTCAGGCCATGTCAGATGAAGAGGCGATTCAGAGACTTCGAGACGCCGTTGATCAGGGAGATCCAGAAACTCGATATACGCTTCTTTCCAAAGTCGGATCTGGGTATGTTGTTTTTGCTTCGTTTACCACTTCAGTTCACAGTAAATACATTATTAACAAAATCCGAAGCCCGAATGGATACATTTGACTCGGTACAACAGTACGATTTTCACGGCTTTTTATCGTAAGCTTCTGAGCATCGCGTCGTATTTTGCGTTCTTCTTCTCGTTAGGCTAGTTTAGCTGTCCGTTGTTATTATCTGATCACTTCTTCAAAGCGCAAAGGCTACAACCAGGCCGGTTTAAAGCAGTGTTTTGTGTATCTACCGAAGACGAACATTTTTCCTTATTTGAACAGCGCATAAGAGGAAAGGGTGTGCTGTATATAAAGTGACCCAGCCTTCGATATGGTATCTCCATAAAAAGAATTGGGCAACCCACGCAAGTTATATCAGGCTAGTTGTTTGTATGCTTTTAACAACGGCCCTTTCGTCCTGAAACGAATAGAATTAATTGGCTTCTGCATCATTGAGAGCAAATCAAAACTGAATCCGTACGCCCCACATACAACTATTAGTATTATGATAAATTTAAATCATATAGTTGAAATCGCTTTGCAAACACTGGTATTTTTATTGAAAACTATGTGCATTCGTTCCTTAGTAAGCAAACGTACCTCTAGAGAATAACTTGATTTCTACTATATTAGGCTGTGACAAACGAATCTGAAGTTTAAATTAAAATGATGATTTTTTTTATAGATACTCGCCTATATTTTTACATAACTGTGTCAGTACTCGGGCAGCCTTTGAGCAGCCATGTACCATATTCTCGTATTTGGTCTCTCTATCTATGGCTTCCCAAAATAAATCGATAGTAGGTTATGCTTGCCCACCGGTTGCATTTTATAGGGCATGGAAAGCTCCGCAATCACTCGAAGTTAAATCGGGAGAATAAGTTGCTTAAATATTAAACGTTAAATATTCCTTTGCTCAGTTTAGGAAGTAATTGAGCATGACGATGAGATTTGGCATTGTCATTAAGCAACCAGACGGCGTGCTTTCTATTGCTGTGCTAACAATTTCTTTTTCTCGAGGAACTCGAGATAGGGGGCTGCATTCATCGTTTCACTTTCGGCGAGTATCCTACATAGAAGATGCCCCCAATATCTGTTGCGAATACTACCGAATTTACTCAACATTGCCATCGAACTTGATTTCTCTATAGGACAACGCCGCCGCTCATACGCCTGGTCCCTCTCTGGCTGCCGATAAAGACTGAGCCAAATCTCGTCGATGGTGACAGTATGCTCCAGGCGAATTTTTTTGCGCCTGGAATACGTCGCATACATTTCCAATTGATCTGGAATCGATTAACGGAAGAGCCATTTATTATTCAGTTGCCGTGTTTTGGGCTATAACACGTTACGTGTGAGCTGCTAGTTTTGGCTGACAACTCCTTAGACTTTAAGCTCTGCTATCGTGAAAAGCCTGCTCGATTGCGGCAATACGTTCACGCCGCTAAAGTTCCGACATCTGGTCACCTCCTCGTTAACCTTCAACATTTCAGCCCATGTTCCTGAAACGTTTGTACCATTCGCACAGCGTGCCTTGCCTGATGTTTTTACCACTTTCGAAACGAAAACTTGACCATGAAGCGTTGACGTTCGAGATTAAAAGGTGTTCTCCCGTCTAAACTCATTTCTTCTGAAGTAGACGGTTGACGGTAGACGGTGAACCGGTTTTTATTTAAATCTAAAAGGCTGGAATATTTATCAGCTAAAATCCACCTGCAAGGGGCACACAATTTAAAAGTTATTCAATCTGAAAGTCCACTGGATTCACTTATAACAGCCTAATATTTGCGGTAACGGTCTCAATTGCTGCGATACTGTTCTATACATAATAGGTATTATTAGAATTGTTTGGGCAGTATAACGAATTACGGTGCGGCAAATCCTATTTCCTATGTAGGCAAAATAACCTATTTGCTGGCCACACGCGGGTTATAGTGTCAATTGATTCTGTTCACTATTGTTATCTTACTCTATACAGATCCTTAAAAACTCGTGTGTTTGACGCGGTATGCCGCCGTTTTGATTCCAAAATATTTTATCGCCAACACAACGTTTATATAGCTATCGTCGATAAAATATTGCTCGTTTACGTAGCAAGTCGTCTATGTTGACGATATGACTGATCTGACTGACTATCATGGTATGATGAAGCTGGCCACAATATCCTTGCGTGTTGATCGCGCAAGAACGAAATTAGTAATGCTCATTGGTAATATCGAATTCACAATCGACGTAGGTTGTTGTGATGCTCGTAGGAATACATCTCGCTCGCACCATTTTGTCAAAACTAGCATTTGCTAACCAACGGCGGGTTGCGGAAGTCTTGTCCAAAAAATGATGTTACCATGCATTGTATACCTAACTGAGAAGCGACTAGGATCCAATAGATGGCATACTGTTAATACAGCAAGTTTTTTCCTACAATGCAAATTGTCGGAACTCGTTCTCCTACATTTCTTTGTTGGATGGTTTAGGAATATAGATTATCAATGGTTGTCTGTCTGTCGGCCATCGTTGGACCAGAACTGCTCCTCACAATATACGTTTCCGCGTATGTACTACAGTTTTTTAGCATATGGTACCCCAATACGATGTGTCGTTCTCTAATTAGTCTCACCTGCTAATCCAGTGACCACAGTAGGGCGGCCAGACGTTTGTAAACGGCTTCCCTACAAACCCCATATATACAGGCGTTTCGGTGTGCGGAACATATCGGCTTTGCTACTTCATTTTGTTTATTAGTGCTGTTAGGATCATCATAACTGTTACCATCGTATCGTTATTGGTGGTAAAAGCTAGATAAATACACTAGTGTGCACAGACGCTTTGCTTTGATAGCGAGCACTCTATGTATATATATATATATATATATCTATATATATGTAAATGGTGCGGTTGTTGTCGTCAGCTGTTCCACAAGCATTACAGTTTGGTTCGCCTGAGAATGTCACAATCGGTCTATAGACATTTACGCCACTTTGACCCCTTTAGTGATAGAAACATTATTACTTTTTATTTGGACAAAACCCGTTAGAACACGAAAGGCACTACGTGATGACGTAGAGAAGTTTGCCGTCATGTGCCGACGCAGTTTGCCGTCATGCGTCAGGAAATAAATCTGCCACGACACATATCTAGAATTATAATTTGTTTTTTTGTGTGGATAAACCATGTTAAGTTTAATATGGCGATAAATTATTCGCAGAAGTACTGGGATTGCTTAGATCATAGGAGTTTTTTTACACCTTTTTTTTCATTAACGTACTTAAACCATAATATACAATAGTTTTTCTTATTATCTACTGCCGTTTCAAAGTAATTAAATTAGCATAGTTTTATAAGACACCTACCGTGAACGCTTATACTTTTTATCAGATTATAATAAATTCCAGAGTACTTCAGCAGATAAACACTGTTGATTTACGACAAGTCTAACTGCTGCCATCGGAGCTACGAATCTACCCATAAACGTTTAGATTTGTTAAGATGATCAAATGTCGGACATTGTTTGTCCGTGGCTGGCTGTCATGATACTCGCCCAAATAATCGTAATGCCAGGATAAAATCCTGCACGATGCGGGGAACTGATTAAAGGAGACGAGATTATAAAGAGCTCCATAATTAGGCAGGGCCTAAAAGGCATACGTCTTTATAAGGTAAGCGGACTGGAGAAATGGGGTAAACGCACAGCTACTCCGTCTCATCGGATAAATTTTCAAGAGGGTTTCATGTGTTCTCTCAGTAAACACCTAAAATTTCAATCTTTATTGTTTGCCTGCCGTGTTTTCTGGCCACTGTTCCTTATATTTCGTCCTTGTTTTACCATATAAGGTCGCACGTCTAAATTAAAAAATTTGTGTGCCTTATTTTTAAGACTGAATCTGAACAAAAACAGATGTCTTAACGAAATGCATATCTGCATATTCTAAAAGTGTCATTTCTGGCAATCATAATTGTTTAATATATAACAAGCCAAAATTCACAAAAATACAGGGTCCCAAAACAGCCAAAAAGTTCAAAAGGTATAAAAAGATACTAAAAGTCAGGAGTTTTCCTGAAAGGCCTTTTTTGAGAGCTGCGCGAAACCCTGCAATAATTTAGACTGTCGATATGAAAAAAAAACGTAAATCATTAGCCTTGGTGAAGGTTTTTTCAGTGTGGAGGGATTGGGTAATAGCTGATTTTTTCTTAAATTTTGACAACACCACACTGTTGTTGCCCATGACGAGTTTGTTGCTTTGCTCTAAAAAAATGCCTTTTTTCTAGTACCAGGAATAGCGGATGAAGCAATACGACAAATAATCTACCAAATTTTCTCCCATTTTCAATGCACGACCTTGCATATATATATATATATATATATATAAGATTTCTTAGGAAAATCCACAGAAATGGTTCAATCCCTCGTTTTGGATTATTAATGCTGAGATTAATTATGTTAAAGGTCAAGCCTAGAGAATTAGTTGTTAGAAATAGGACTACAATTATAGATTTTTATTTATTTTTGATAAAATATTCTGCTATAGTGAAGCAGTGTGTTCCTGCACGTATTTAGAGCAGAGATTAAAATTACTGCTCAGCGTTACACAGTATTTCATTGTTTGAGAAACGGACATTTTTTAAAACATCTTAAATATGCATATAAATCAGCAACCATTTATTATCGACTTTGGTTACTTTTTGCCATCTAACCTTAGCTATACTAATCAACATACTTATCCAAGCGAAAAAAGCTCCATGAAAACGTGAACAATTTTATCGACTGCACCCAAACGTGCACCCTTTGCTTGTAGGCTTGATATCTCTCATATAACATTTATCGCGGAAGCACAATACAACTTTAGTAACTTTTTTTTTTTTGTCTAAGTTAGAATTGTACGATAACGACGCACAGATCCCTGTCCTACTGATCTGTATGGAGTTTGTTTCGCTTCTATTGGCATGTCGTACTACGTGCTTCTGCGGAAGCCATTGTATAGGTATATTCTCTGCGCCTGTCAACGACGAATCCCGGACACAACAATGTCACATTTGTACATTAGTAGCGTAAAAGCCCAACAAGTACGCCACATTAGACGCTACAACAGATAACAGCCGCAATAACGCAAACTCAAACAAGCACGCGCGACGCTGTCGTCACGTCTCACAGTCACTGAATATAACGAGTCCAAGTTTCGATCCTTTGTTGAGCTGCATTATTGATTTGTTAAGTACTTTACCGGCAACGGCGGTGACTGAAACGGTGTCGCATCAGTCAATTGTTCCGGACTTGCTATTCCTAGCCGTGATGTCATGATGCTCTATATATGCAATGATGGTGAGTCAGTGTACGCAAGGGGTGATGATAAAAGTGTACGAGTTTACGCAAAAACGATTATAGGTCCCAGACATCTGTCATATTCGTCGTTTTAGGTCATCATCAACGGCATTTTTGTAATCATCATCCATTATATTTGAATTGGGTAACGTAGTAAGCTAAGTCGATACAGCACGAACGATAGATTATTAATATAGTATTCCAGCCGTCTATTATTATCGAGATAAAAAAATTCACTACTGGTCGACAAGAGTGCAGTACGTGCTTAGGAGGTAATGATGAGCCACGTCACACGTCGACGATAAATGCGTATCATTGAGCCATGAAGGTTCTGTTCTGTAATAGATACACACTTAACATACTACATGCATTCTCCAGATGACAATAGAAGCGAGTTCTCTTTGATAGCGTATTGTTGACAACAGTCATTTATAAATCAAGTGTACTGTTATTATTACCACCAAACGGTAAAAACAAGCTTTGCGCAAGAATCGGTTATTACAATTGCCGTTCGGTTCTTTTTTGTTCGTGAATGACAGCATATGGTTTTATATGCAATTACAAACGCATCAACGTCGAATTTATTATTTTTAGCGCTATTATATGTTCGAATGCCGTTACCGAAATGGTTTTTGTCGTTCGTGGATAAATTTTTGTTTACATACAAATATACATATTTCTACATGCTGCCGACAATTCCTTTGCCAGCCTTTGTTGTTCCATCTTTATTCGAAATGTGGAACTACCTACAAATAAACTAGGCCAAATCAAACATTTATAGATCAAGCAGATGGAGAGAAATGAAAAGTAACATTAGTCTCAGCAGGAGGGCCGTATGACGTTGCAAGATTGAAATTTAAAAAAAAAAATGTTATTGCGACACGGGAGATATACTGAGTTAGATGAGACATTATGCTGATGAGCATAAATGTACTATGGCGACACTTTCGGCAGAAATGGATTTCTAGTAATAAAATGGCGGCAACTTTTAGATCCGACAGGCAAACGTAAAAAACCGGTAACAGCAGAAATTTTCACTGTAAAAAACTAGACCTTTATCTGGCGATCCATTGAAATGCGTTAAACTTGCTTGTGGCAATGCGTTCGTCGTTCAAATCTGGATAGCTATTGTACATGGGGACTGGGACCAACCGTCTGCTCTCTCTAGTCATTCATGGGCCGAGCCAGTCTCTTCGAAGCGATAACAGAAAGTTCTGTTGGACTAAGCAGTCAAGTGATGTTCCGAATGCAGAAAGCTAAGGCTAGCAGACTATCTGCAGGACAAGCTGTAAAACAGCTGAGAAAACGGGGTCTGGATAAACCGTTTCTCTAAAACAGAAAATTTGAGAAGCGGCATAATGCTAACTAACGAATTGCTTCTACTGCATCTAAGCTCGTTTACGATCGTTACTCTGATGTAAGCCAAGAACAAGAACATGTTGGAAAATCTAAAACTAGCAATAATCAAGTTACGTCTCCCACAAATGAATGAATAGACTCCTTGGATTTTTCAAATACGTACGATTTGTATCCTTCACGTGTTTCACTTTATAGAATCTTCCGAGAGACACCCAAATCAAAGTAGAATGATAACGTTTTCTGGCTTACAATTTTTTTGCTGAATTCTTCCATTAATCTTGGCAACTTGTAGGTACTAATTACCTAGCATTCTATCCATGTTTCCGTTATGGCCAAGTGAGTAACATGTCTGGCTGGTAGACACGTGGTAATCCGATGCTTAAATCCGGGCATATAGACACTTTGTTTCGTACTGAAAGTTAGCCGTCTGATAGAACGCCTAACGGCGGTGCTAGACGTGCTAACTTTACACATTTAGCATTTTAGCTATAGCTATCATAAAACTTTATATGGCCGCCATTGCAACCGTTCAGTTCGCGATCAAGTGCCCTAGCAACGATCGACAAAAAACACCCTAGTTCGTACTACGTTATGCATACACTAATAGTCTGACGTGACGCTATGATGGATAGCAACAAAAATGACGGTAAACGCCATCGTACACCGAGTGGATGCTAGTCGAGTGATAACGCCTCTCTTGCTTGACGTGCTGCCAGAATTTCCATGCCGCTGTTCTTTCACGATCAGCTTTAAACTAGTTCGACCCTGGAACAAAAAACGATCGGCAGTGAAAGAAACGGGGCATCGCCTAGGCAGGCTGTCAGCACAGAGTGAAATATGAGCATGGGCATGGTGATTGAGCTTTGTACTGACAGCAGCAGCAGCAGCAGCAGTTGCTGCCGCAGCTGCAGTCACATTAACAGCGGTGCAACGCAATGACGCCGTCTTTCACAATAGTAGTTTTATCGTCTGTATGGAAGTTTTAGTTCGAGGCAAGCCGAAAAAAAAAAAAGAGTCAAACGGAACGAACGGCGAACAGAGCGGATGCTAAAGATAGTTGAAAAACAGAAGTAAAATGAAAGTCTTATTATAAGTGGAATAGCAAACAAGCAGCAAAACGCGTCTGTTACATTTCGGACATTGGCGACATGTCATTTTCGTGCAGGACAATCACATAATATCTAGAGTGGCCGCACCAGTGTTACTAGTGTGGATGGTATGTAACATTTTTGTAAGATGATCCTGCAGGTCTAGTATAGCTAGGCGATTAATAATGAAAATAGACAATTGTTTTTTTTTTTCTTTAGATATTTGCTCTCTTGCTAATACCATTTAAGAACTGATGCTGAAACCAACAAAGATAAAGCTTTTGTCTTTTATGCTAGCATGCCTATTGCCGTAACCAATATTTTTTGTTGGAATCGTTGGTTGTAGACGTAAAAGCTCTCTTGTTGCCTAAAGACAGCCTAGGTTCTAGCTTGGTAGCACCGAAATGGTAAAGTAAACCAAAACCAAAGTTTAACACAACGTCGCTTTCTCTATAAACCTGAATTCACTCATGTGGAAATCCTCCACAAGGTCAGATATCTACGTGAAAACAAAAATACGCGTGTAGCATTGTTTACGTAATTTCCCCTATCTTTAAGGACCGGTGGATCTGTGACCCTTTTTAAGCAATACAATTGTTCATTGTGTCCATCTCCGGTGCTCGGCATATATTTCCGTTGAGCCTTACACTGAATCGGTGACAGTGGATACCTTTAACTTAGTATTTCTCTTACCATTCGTCTTTATGCCACACAGTGAAATTTGTAGAATACTAAGCATCTTTTATTGACGTACCAAAGACCACATAATTTTATGCTGCCATTTGTTTATCAAGATCTTTGTAAAGGTACGATCTACTCGCTTTCAAAGCCATAGAAGGGAACATCTGTATATAGTGTGCACTTTTCATTCACAGTATTATTCCGTACGCCCTCTATAGACTAACCTTGAAAGAATTGTTCTGGAATTTCACTCCGACCAGTCACTTGAACTTTAGCGAACACAAATTGGTTGTTTTGGCTGTATGAACATTAGATGAGCAGATGCTATCAGCGGTGTCTTCCTGCTTTCTTCTTATTGAGTTCCTCCGCAACTGCAGCTACTTACTTAGTCCTCGCATTTGGAAAACCACGTACCATGCACGTCTGCCACCAACCGTTCAGATGGCCCCTAATCTTTTAGCAGATTTGCAAGATTTGAAGTTTGTTTTCCTGTCGCCGTTCGGAGGCAGGCGCACAGTGTCTGTCTTGTAAGTTTCACTTTTGGCAAACGACCAGGAAAGCTCGGCAGACCTTTATTCGGAGTGGAGTAACATATGGCAATCTGCATGGCTAGAGATTTCGACACCGCACTGCGGCGGAGGGATGCGCGTACTCGGGTTGCTTAGCCCTCCAGTTTATTTTGTTCTTTATGGAGCAGGCGGAATGGAGCGGAACGATTCTTTCTTTCAGCGCCGAGTGGCGTATCCCCCACCTACGTACATGTCTCGTCTCGAGTGGATTCTGCATTAATACGATGTATCGTTGTGTGTGGAGGGTCGCAATGTCTAATCTCACTGCAATCTCATATGTAAGTTGAGCAACATATATATATATATATGCATGTATATATATATATGCAAGTAAAACAATAGGAGCAAGGGCAACGTATTAAACAGAACAAAGACCCATTTCGAAATACGTTATGCAGAAGAAAAGAAGAAGAAAGATCTATAAAACCTTACGCATGTCTGTGAGTATGCCAGCCTTCCTATTACGAGCCATGTGTGGTAAGCTCGATGTGATGCTCATTGATGGGCCATGAGTTTGCAGGGGCAGAACTCAACCACCGCGAAATTTGTAAAACTATTTTATGCACTTGTTAACTCCCCCTTGTTTACTATAAGAACAGAAAAATAAGTTAATTCGAAATGTTTTTGTTCCTATGAAAAGAGGAAGCAAATATATTTTCGACGTCATCTGAAATTTACATTGTAATATTAGGTAATAACTTCAAGTAATCAACGTTGGGCTGATTAACTAATGCGTTTTTCGGGAGATAGATGCTAGGCAGCAACTTATTGTGAAATAAGTCCAAGGAATATTGAGTCGATCGTTCTAATAGAGACTAATAAAGAAGCATTAACTTTTGAGAAGCATGTTTGCTGTCCGGATAATATTGTCCATTTACTGACTAATTGTTAATACAGTTCCATATATATATATATATATATATGCTCGTTGCTTGATCGTAGTGCGCTAACTGTTTGCCCAGTATGGACCGATCCCGTACTCGCTGCTTGTAGAACGATACTGACGGTGCTTTTTTGGCAGGAAGCACGATGTAAGTATAGTAGTATTTTGCAATGGATGAGCAAAAAATACTCATGGCTTGTGTTTTTGCTGGACGTGCAAAAAATGTTTCCTTTCCCATATAAGTTACGCACGCATGGATTACCCTGAATCAAAATTACAACTAATCCGAAAAAAAAACTAAGATAAACTAGATATTACCGATCACATCTACAATGATACTGGAAGTCTGTAGGCGCAGCTGCTACAAATCATCCTGTACTGTATTTGATTTGACGTAGATTTATTGTTAGACATTTGTATGAATGTATAAGTATGTAAGCACCCAGTCAACTAATGCATTCAACTGGGAATGTCATCGAAGATAGAGTGGTGCCATATTGTTAATACGTGACACGTTAGTTTGTTGTCTGTAAAGTGATACCGTATGTCAAACAGTATTTTCGCGCTGTTTAAGTTCACTAGATTTTTGGTGACAACAGTGACTGATTTGGAAATGTTCAATAGTCGATAACGACATCAGCTTCAGCTACAGCGGCCTGCCAGCCTCCGCTTAGCTGTCCATTTGACAATACGGCAACCACCAAATAAGCAATGGAATTCAGTGTAATCACTCGTAAAAATATCCTCACACATCGGGCATAATCTCGCGACTGACTTGTGGAAGCGCAGTGCATGCAAGTTGGTTTCGAGACAAATGTCATACACACAATTGTTGCTGGAACGAACAAATAGCTAGATGAAGCCGCACTGTCCTGTTCGATGTGACATAGGACAGACTAATAGCCTTGCAGGCCGCTCTCAGAAGACTGTTTTTATTACTTCGTAAATAGACGTCATCCAGTCGTAACCTTTCTAGCAAAAATGATATTGCCGACTCGAGTCGGCTAAAATGAGAATTCTGTATGGTATGGTTTCATGGTATGGTAAACGCATGGTTAATTTTGCGGGCCTTATTCCTATCCACTCTCTACGACCTCTAGTACTACGTTATTGCACTATTTGTTAGAATGTAGGCGTAATTATTTGTTATCATGATTACTTAGGTAGGGTAGTTTTATCCGCTACGGATTTATATATCTAGCATATATTTAAGACTCCGGTAAGTTCATCTCAGACACATCTAACCTGTATTTTACTGGTGATATTTGAATATTTTAGAGCGTCCGGTGTGGTTTACAAAGCGATGGACGAGCAAGCGCACATGCAGGTGGCTGTCAAAGTGATCGACTTATCACAACAGCCGAAGAAGGAGCTCATCCTCAACGAGATCCTCGTGATGAAGACCTCGTTACACCCAAACCTCGTCAACTACCTCGCTTCGTATCTCGTTAACGACAATGATCTGTGGGTGGTTATGGAATACCTTGATGGCGGACCACTAACTGATGTCGTCTGTGAAACAATTATGAAGGAAAGCCAGATGGCAGCCGTGTGTCGAGAAACGCTAAAGGTGAATAAGAGATACTTGCGCATCTTATCATATCGTCTAGGCATCGTAACAGAACTCAGCCAAAACATTTGAGTTCGTGTCAATGAAGTGCTGGAAAATGCTTCAAATATCTTTATTTAGCCGCTTGTTGATCGTCGAGCCTTCTGTATGCCGCTGTGCATTTGGGTGGCCCACGAACAAAGAAGAAAATATACAAGCCTACGAATACTGTCGTATACAGTCTCCACAAGACTCGCGTCGAACCACGCCTTTAAATATCATAGGCATAAATAAGAACAAGAAGTATGCATTGATTTTTCGAGCTATCATTTGCCATTTGTGTTCATTCACTCTTGGTTCTGTAGCTTTGGCGTACTTGGCAGTAATGATATCTCGTCTGTAGATATTTCTAATTACTATTATTACTTAGAACACACAACAATTGTCTTATTAAGCACTGATCAATTAAAGCTAGACGTCTGCTTCACCATCGTAGTAGCAAATCACAGACGCCTTTAAACATTTAAACAGATACTGAGTGATTTGATCTTTTAGTGACCCCTATTATATTTTTAATCAGTTCCTTTTTGGCGCATTATATCGGTCATTTCTCGCATCATTCCTGCCAGCAGAATATATTATATAGCAAACAAGGACGACTGTCCCCTTTGCTGCCTTGCCTTCCTTTAGTTCTAGTTGCTGTTATTTCAAATTGGGAGGACTGCGCAGGACCACTTGGCAACAACATTGCTGGCACTTACACCCTGTATATCACGCCTGAAGATGCAAAAGTGTCAAAAGTAGTTTATGGCCAATTGGAAAGCGGTGGTACCCCTTCCACTGTCCACGGTACTAAATCCATTAGTTCCCAGCGAATTGTAAATAATAGCACTATATCGAGTAACTCTGATGTAGGGTGTCCCAGTACCCACCATATAGTTTAAGCATATAATCTTCTTCCAGCCACTGGCCTTTACCATTTGTATTAGTTTTAGGTAGGATTTCTTTATGATGCCTTGTTCTATGGTTAGACGTATCATAGTTATGACGCTTATGGTAACAACTGCTCATAGAAAGACTCTAAGTAATGCGCATTATGTGACGTGTCTTGTTTATGAAAACGAGCTTTAAATTAAGTCCACATTAATACCTTATTTGTTTCTTGTTTATGGTTTTTGTTTCTTGATTATGTCGACTGAATTGAAATTTTCAGGCGTTAAAACACCTCCATTCCCGAGGCATCATTCACCGCGACCTAAAAAGCGATAATGTTCTGTTAGGTATGGACGGATCTGTGAAGATTACGGATTTTGGTTTTTGTGCACAAATATCAAACCCGAACGAAAAGCGCGTGACGATGGTTGGGACGCCCTACTGGATGGCACCTGAAGTAGTTGCCAAGAAACACTATGGGAACAAAGTCGATGTCTGGTCCTTAGGAATTATGGTTGTCGAAATGATTGACGGCCAGCCGCCCTACCTTAACGAGACACCCCTTAAGGCTCTTTTTCTTATTACATCTAATGGCAAGCCTGAAATCAAGGACAAGGACAATCTTTCGCCCAATCTGCGCGACTTTCTTGACAGGTAAGTAGGCAGTCCATTTGGTAGATATTTGTAAAGCTCTCGAAGAACATAGAGCCTAAACATTGTGGTTCTTAGAAAACAATGCAGCTTATTCAACGAAGCGATTTATATAAATTGGATGAATTTTAATATTTCAAAAATTACTGAGCTGGTTCATAAAATAAACTTTGTTGTAAATTATTGCCCCTAAAATCAATCAGGCTTTTCATGCTCATTTCGTTTCCTAGGCGCTACCCTAGATATAATCTTATTTATGGTCACATCTTTTATTAAAGTCGTCATCCTGATTAGGCAAAAATCGACCTAATCAACGTGAAGTAGCACATGGCTGGTTAGAAATGTTCTAGAAATGTAGGTTTCCTAAAAACTATCGAAATCTTCTAACATATTTTTCTTTTTTTTGAGGCCTAGATCAGGTGCTACTTTAGATAATTAAATATCCACGATATATAAAGCTCCAATAGAGTATTGATCATATATAACTTTTATATAATCTACATAACGACTAATGGATCATGTTTGTTCGTTCTTGCTGTATGCCCCACATTCAGATGCCTCGAGGTAGACGTATCGAAGCGAGCCACAGCCGAGGAACTCCTAGATCATCCTTTCCTCAAATGCTCTTGTCCCCTCACGCAAATCGTACCGCTTATTAAGGCTGCCAAAAAGGTGCTCAACAAAAGTTAATCCATTGTGTATCGGATACGCTCACCAACTCCGATATCCACTTGACGTTAAGTAAAATTACTATCATTTCTAATGGACCACGTCTCGTCTTCTTGCATGGATCAACTCACGAAAAAAGACTACAACCCTATGAGCAGACGGCTATTGGTAGTCTGCGGCTGCCAAACACAAATATATCAACAAACATAATCAGCTGATTACGGTTTGAGCACGCTTCAAGATTAAAACAGCACAGGAAGCAATCTATTATTAAAAAAATTTCAAAATTGCAAACACCCTCATGCCATGTTCCTTCAAGTTAAACAAACGTTACAGCAGGGGTGCAAAAATCGGCAGTTTCCTCTATTAAGACACTTAGATATTAAGAAACCTAAACAGCAAAAGAGATCACTGTTTTCCATAAAATTAAACGAAAAACTTTTTATAAGCTATGGCTAACTTTGATTATTAAAGTGATAGTTAATTAGCAGAAATGGTTAACTTTGTGTGCAAGGTTTCGAATGAGATTGTATGAAAACAAGTATAATAATGACATCGGTTTAGTAAAATTACCTGTGTAGGCGATTTCCAATGTTAAAATTTTTAGTTTACTAGGTTAATGCGTAAGTAATAGTCGACTTTGCTTTCTGCGTCTTCTTCTCTAATTTTACATTGACTTTGATGGTTGCGTTACATAGCTATTATCATCGTTTGCTTCGAATCACAGCGTCATCCTGAATACGGAACTCAAAGATATGTATTGAGGGGGAAGGAGGCTAAAAATCAGCTTTTTTGACATTTGTCTTCGTCAAGCTTCGTAAGACTACCAAAAACACCCAAGGATGGGCTTTGCGTGAATGACGAGATCTTGCTGGTGTAAGTGGCTTGGTAGATCCGAAAATGGCCTCTTCAACCTGAAGAGCCTTAATTTTTGGAGGAGGACAATGAAATAATATGAATTAAAGCAGGTGTGGTAAATACTGTCTTTTTCCGCCTGATTTACTTACCATAGGCATCTGAGGCAAGGATAAGATTTTGTCACCTGGACAACCAAGACGATGATAATAACAAAAAAAAAAAAAAAAAGCTTCCCTACGGTACATACCATTTTATTACCAGCAAACCAAGCATCACAAAATAAGAAAAGCTTATCGGGCATTCCAAACTGGGGCTCAGCCAAGGATAAGAAAACCATAGAAATTAGAAAAAGAAGCAAGGAACAAAGTCGGCCGTTACTTGTGCATCACACCAATATCTATATACAGACAAACATAAAATATAAAAATAGTCGTCCGATGAGCATTCATATGCATCTACATGTTCACTATTAATAACAAGATAATGCTTGCAGAACGAACGTCTACTGGGTGAATCAAAAAAAGCACGGGACAAATTAAGCCGATGTTCAGTTGTAATATAACAATTAAATTGTGATATGATATACACAAAAATGATTTACCTTTTCTGTTTGTATAGGACCAATACAAATGCAAGTGCATGATCATCTTGCGTGTATCAAATGAAGAAGATTCTGATTGTGCTGGGATTTATCTCAAAGCATACACTGTGCTATGGCGGTTTCTCCCAAATAGGCCTGTACCTCTTTTACATCTGTCAGTTTGTTTGATTTGACTTTTCGAGCGAGTAGCATAGTAAGAGTTTTGCAGACCACTTTCACGTTTAATGTTTTATCTTACGCAGATTTGCACCAGAAACTTTCAAGCTATCCTAAACAATGAGTAAATTATATCCCTTTCCTGAACTAGACCAATACCATGTAATCCTAACTCAAAGTGAAAACGCACTATGCAGGAACCTGTCCAAATATTAATACTATGTCACCTTTAAAGACCCTGCATTGGTATAAACGTATTGTTTGTACACCGTCGTTTTTCATCCCTAAGGAAACTTGTTTGCAAGAACACTTGTAGTTACTTCGCTTGTTTGTATGGAATCGAGAAAGTTCTATCTCTTTTATTATGATTTTTACAAACTTACCAATTATGGCCAACATATCACAGGGGCTACATTCTATGAGATAATAAATATCGTAGTAGGAATAAGACGCGTGTTGGCAGTTAGCGATAATCTACTTAATAATTAGAAACAAGAACAGCTGTGTTGACAACAACATCATGTAATGCTTTTTAATGGTGGCGCGTCCTGTACAAATCAACAATATGAAAGACAGCGATTCAGCAGGGAAGAACAAATATATTATCTTTAGAGACAAAGCTACTAATATTAGTATAATCCTTAATTTGTGTGCCAGAAGTATTTATTATTAATGGTTATTATTTATGTATATGCTGGCACTGTTCTTCGCGAAGCCCTGTACATCTCTCGCTTCTCTTTCAAAAACTAAAAAACCTAATACAACAACATTAAGAACGATAGTAACATTGTTATGTAACAAAGTGCATATTTTATGATAGTTATTTGATTCTTCCTAACTGCGACTCTTTACTAAGAATAAAAATAACATTAAGACGAATTTTTTTAAGGATTTCCTTCGGGCACGTTTTATAAAAAGCTTTTCATTCCAACAAGCAAAGGATAACCGCAAGACATGGACTATTTTAAAGGAGTAAATCTACATCAGATTGAAATTTACCCCTTTGGTAGGATCGTTCAACGATAATTCCTAGAGAATAACTATATGCAAATGAAAAAAACATAATTTTGTTTATACTTACATACTGTATACAGAAAAACAGTAATAAAACTGCAGAATAGTTTAACATAGGTTGGAACCCAAGGTAGATAGGTTCGATAAAAGATGACAAGCAGAATCAAATGATGGAGCTTTTACCGGGTGTGCCTAATATGCAAAGTGAGATTTGAAGCGGAGTATTTGTCCTTCTTTTCCATGGACCCAGTATATAATTGTGTTCGGTAATGATACATCAATATAGGATGATAAATTGGCAGGATATAGCAGTACATAGCTGCTGTTGTATCTGTCTCTTTGTAATGTCGAAAGAAGGAACGTTTATGGTTGACACAAAACTATTAAAAAAAGTGCTACAGGATTTTCCAACTTACCATAATCATTGTTGGCCGTCTTAAGGTACCATAAGGTGTAAAACACGTTTGATCATCACGTTTATTCGTTCTTAGAGGTAATGAATCTAAACTTTATTATTATAGCTATCAAACGAGTGAACAGCAGACGCAAGTAGATCTTAGAGGAGACACAACGAACAAACACCCCAGACACAACAAAGACTTCTTTCCACCCACCTATTGAAGCAAATTTGTTTAGTAAGGGTTAAGCCATGCTAAAGGAAACATCGTCAGATTAATGCGGAGACGAAACGAGAAGATAATTTGATGATGAGAGGTATACACACGCAGCAGGAATGAATGAAAACTGTTTGTACAAAGATTTCTATATACGTGTAGGTTAGTCGTGGCCTCCGCCAGCTCTTCTTTTTTCTGGCAGGCACAAAAGTCTGCAGGCCAAAAACAACCTTCAGCCTTTTAATTATAATAGATATTATTATTGTTATTATCATAAAGATGGATGTATCTATTAAAAAAGGACAATAATAATGAGTCGACAATTATTACTCTTAATGACATTTTATACGACTATTACACACTGGTACACAAATAAAAAGTACAGGCACGACAACAATATTATGAAGTGATTATGAAAAAAAAAAGAAGAATCTATGCAGTGGTTGGCGCATTTCAACCGGCAGTTGAATCGAACATCGATTACATGTGCGCATTTTTTGCCGTTTTATGTTCACTTTTAATCTAAGATTTGGCGTTGCGATGTTCGACCTGCATTTTCGTGCTAACCGCTGTTGGCTGCTTCGATTTTCAAAATGATGATAATTATGTAGTTTTTGGAGTTAATTTTCTAGTCTCATGTTTTTTTGGGTGAATTTTTAATATGGAAGAGTCAGCAACCACGCATACTAGGTCCGCACTCGCGTTTAAGTTACTCTGATGAACTATAACATTGACACCAACAACGGATTTGTGCCTACGTTTCGAGCGAGTTTTATGACTTCTTTCGAAAAGTTTTCTTTACAGGAAAAATGCTGTAGTTTTCTACGATGTTTTAATTTTAATAAAAAAAATACTATATGGAAAATTGAAGTGCGTGTACTATGTATAATTATGTATTAGGGAAGGACGAGCAACTCCCAATATACAAAATAACTAATCCAAGCGATTTTTGTATATTTTCTCAATTAAATTTATACAGGTATATACATACACGCTATAAATATTACCTATTGATATACCGCTATAATAATGCAACAATAGTAGAAGTAAAACTTTTTTGATGAATTTATATTCTTAGTGAAACCCTTGTGTATGCATCTACAACAACAAAAAAAAACCGCAACAGAAAAGACGCCACGAAATATCCTTAATGGTTAATACATTAATGAAGAAACTAACGAAAACGACAATTGACAGATACCCTAAAATATTGCCCACTCAACAGTCCTCATTAGAAACGGGAATAAAAAATGCGCTGAATAAAATATATTAGATAACGGTGAAATGTAGAAGTCTCAATAACGAGGCGAAACTGGATGTGATGTGAGATACCGTCAGTTACAATAAAAACTGCAAGATTGATAACTAAACAAATTTAAGGATAAAGCGGAAGACAGATGAACTATCTGAAATAAATTTTTCCGCGAGTGGGTCATCACAGTAGATCGATACAGCATCAAATATCGTTTTCATTTTATTTTCTATTAACGCAATATATAATAATTAGGTCGTTTCGGTTATGGTATAACCATAATTCCTTTTACAGCAATACATTTATATCAATAACAATCCTGCGGCAGAAGCAATGCAAGTATGTTATTTCTTTGTATATATATATGTATTATATAATTTGTTTTTGTAGTGAGTCCTTCACTTTTTATTTTATATGGCTCTAAACACAACGCTATATACAATGTGCATTAGAGCAAAAATTATGCTGAACAAAAAGTGACTCCGCAGCGCAACAAATAATAGAGGTTACATAATAATAATTTTGTTTTTATAGAATTTGCAGCGTTAGAGGGATTTTGCAGCAATATTAGTGCTGGTGAAGATTGACTGTCGACGCACTCACAAAAAGCACATTTTACACATTTCATATATATTATGACTTATGTAAACATTTAGTCAAGAGCACCGTATATAATATTCACATATATTTGTGTATATCAATGTATATGTGGAAATTGATTATGTCTGGCAATTTGTTTTCACGTTGTTCGGCTCGAAGGTGATTTTCTTTTACTACACATCCTTAAAAACTGAATGGGTCTCTTCCCAACTCGCTCTGGTTATCTTACCTTACCTGAGTTCTTTATTTAGTTTTTAAAAGAGGTAGTTGGGGATACCAAAAACGACCAACTTGCTTAAAGGCCTTGTGCCAAGGGCAATAAAACCTATTACATCAGCTACTCGAAGCGAACAGGTCGTGTATTTTGGCTATAATGGAAATTCAAGCCCTCAGTTAGTGTTGCCTGCTCATACTTGAACTGGTTTCCAAGCGTCACCAGTCAATTCACGACAACATAAAGGGATTGAGTGGTTTCAGTTCTGGAAATGAACGTTCCTGCCTGTGATACGTGGATGTTTGTAGTGCATCTTGTTACAATAAAGTTATTATTATATTGAATTTATATGACAGCAAAATATTCCTCTGTTCAAATGTGTGGTCTGTCCATAAGGACGAGCATTTACAAGCTACTAACAATAAAGCACTGCACATTGGAACAGGCAACCAACACAACGAACTGCCTTAATTTTCCTTTACAGTTTTCAAAGGAAGTGCAGTCTTATAAATAATACTAGAAAATGGAATATACTGATCTAAATTTTAGATGAACGAAAGTGTTATCAGCCCGAAACAACATGTACATTCTTGGTCGGCGCAAACCTTTTTGGTGTGATTAATTTATAACGCAGTACAAACCAAAATAATAGATAAAAGCATAGGTTGTGCCTGCTTTATTTAAGCCGCTGTTTTTCCCAATTAATTACGTTTCAGGTATTCGCTGACTTAGTTACACGATTCACAAACAGACAAATCCATTATAATTTCGTTGTGCATTTTCGACACCATTTTATTTCATTTCTTGCCAAAGTCAAGAAGTTAGCGAAGTAGTTCGGGGTATCTGTGCCACACACAACAACAAGTTCGTAATTTAGAGGATTGTTCGAAGGAGATTTGAAACACTTTGTTCCGATGAATTATTCTAAGTCGATGCAGTTCATCTGAAGATAACTTTGAAGGAAAATGACGGCAAACAATTCGGGAATAGGCCCATAACGTCGGTTTTAAAGACTTAATTATCGTCTGACACCGTAAATTTATTAAAAATTTAGAGTTTATTTATGTGAAAACCTGAACCAGAAGCACTACGAAACACGGCTTCTCACCGCTGATCAATTTGGTACCAAGCAACACGAGGCTACAACGGCAAGATGTATGAGGAGAAATCGTATCTCCACTTAAATGTAAAACAGAGTGCAACACGATGTATCGCAGAGGTACGCTTCATTCAAAAGCCAAGTAAGGTATCTTCCCAAAAAAAAACGATAATGTTCCCTTCGAATTATAAGCGTTTAAAAATTCAGCAACTGCATGTATGCATATGGCCTAGTTGCATAGGCCACTATTGCAAAAATTTATAAGATTGCGTTAAATAAGTATAAGTAGGGATTTTTGCAATCAATATTTCCTCTAGATGTCGAGTTGCTGGGTTACCACCATTTCCGGTAGCTGAAAAATAAAATTTGTAACAATGCATTGGAAGATGAAGAGAGTTTCTTGACAGACGAAGAAGAGAAAATTGTTCGACACTTGACCTATACACTTTCATGTTGATTAAAATTTAAAAAATCGCGGAGAGTTGTCAGAAGATTGCAATTCATAACACAATGATCTGTTGCCATAATTTTCGTGAAAGGTTGTCTTATGCCAGTTGAATAACTTTTTATGCATCGATTTAATACTGTATACCAAAAAAATGAATAACTTTTTATGCATCGATTTAATACTGTATACCAAAAAAATTAATACAGACTCTCGAATGCATTTAGTAAGGAACGTTATGACTATTTTCATTCAGTATTTAGATATAATAGTATAAGTGAATCGCACTATTTTATCTGAGTGCTTGCTTTCGTTCAGGTGTTTTTGAATTTGATTAAGGTAGCACTTTTTCGCAACATTTTGCGATCATCACCATGTGAAAATAATATTCATATAAAAGAAAAAAGAATTGCTTTTTCTTCGAAGGTTTACAGTCAACTTAGCTAGAAATCAGGTGCACTGCAGTTTAGTTCTGGAGATATTCTATTATAGTAGCCACTTAGACAAATTATTGGCAAAAACCAAGAGTCTTTCTTTTTGAAAAGGTCATTACATACGTAATTTATACATGTTCGTTTGATCAGCTTTGGTTCATATTACAAGATTACTCATATCTTATATGGAAAGTGCGAGGGTACGTTATATATCATTCACCAGGACTTCTGCCCTGCTGAAGATCGTGCAAGGACAAGAAGCACTGCGTGCGCTTAATGCTGGAACTGGCAAGTAAACAAAATTTTTAGAATTACTATCATAACCAAAAACAACCCTGATTACTACAAGGAGCTTTGTACAGCTCTATCATAACTTTGTCATACCGGACATGCGAGAATAAGTTACCGGAGCCTTAGAAGAGAACGAAGTTGTGGAAACACTATAGGGTGCTCGTATCGTCTGTTTTCAACAAGTAGCGGCGCCGAATTGCTGCAAGTCACACTCCTTTTTGACAGGAATAGGGCCGTGCCCACGTCCGGCTTGCTCATCCAAAGCCTCGTACTTCAGAAAGCTGCGTGGTATAGATGGCGTCTCTTAATATGATCACGATGTTAATTGCTACGACTAGTACAGCTGCGACAGCTAATTCGTCCTTTACAAGAACGAATTCGAACAATTCGGCCCTCTCTTGACCAAGTTTAGGAACAATCCTATAGTTAAGTCTGACTCAAGACATCTACTTCCGATGCTTGATTAAAGCAAAGACTGTTCAATAAGGATCCTTTGATATCCTGCTGGTGGTTGATGATGAAATGAACTAAATGCCGCTTCTATGACCGCTCCACCGTCAACTGTAATTATTCAGCCAACATTTAATTGTTAGACAATAATTTCTACATCATACCCGCGTTCTGACTAAACAACGCGCATGAATTCATTCGGGAGCTTGATCCAGCTATTTCCGCAGAGTAGAGCACGACAGTTTTGCATTATGCATGCAGTTCATTTTTGAATACTATCATGCAAGATTCAAAAATGGCGCAAAATTCTAACATCAAACGTAAAATAAGACATTAATAATGATATTCTGTTGTGTTATCTATGCAAAGTTTACGTACCATAAACAATAGGATAAACTTCTTCAGCTTTAATGCCCAGACTAGCAACTTGAAGATCAACCCCATTCAGAAAAAAACGCAGGTCGATATGGTCGTAAGCCACCCCCAGTACATCGCCTTCTTGCACCTGCTGGGGAAGTCGATGTCGGATCGTTCCAGCTCCAACAACACAACCATCGTCGCGAAGAACCACGCTCCTGCCAGACGAAATAGCCGGAAAATCATTCATAATCGTTTACATATTGCACGACAAAAATGCCGACATGCCAACATTAGATTGTAAAAAGCATCTGGTTTAAGCAAGATGTAAACAAGCGGATGTCAAAATATCGAGATCGAGCTGTGTATCGTATGACTCTTTTCAGGGTTCCAAAGTTCTATGACTTAGCTCTATAATGCCTTAGTTTTTTATATATCCCAATTTCCTCGCTTAAACGGTTATAGTAGCTACACGCATCGCGAATTAATTGAAACGACATTTCATATATTTTGCACTTGGCCAAAGGATGAAACGTTAATTCAGGAAAAATGCTCAGAACTAAAAATGTACCGAATGTGCTCAATGCTGACTATCGAAGTAGACACATAACCTACTTTGAAAACATTAACCCGAAATGAAAAGGTCTCGATAACTGCGACTTGACGTGCTAGCTACATAGCTAAAACCTCTTCCAAGCTGTACCTCTATAGTTCCTACCTAACATATTCTAGACCACAAATCTACTTTGAAAAATTACTTTTTTTTTTTTATTTCGAACTATTTTGTAGTAAATCATTTCCAAAGATTCAGAAAGATTTGTTGGGTTACTAGCTCCATATTAGGATCGATGAGATCAGATGTATACATTAAATTGATGCAAGTAAGCAGGGGCACCTGAAATCGTTTCCTAGAGGTAAGCTGTTGAGGTCCACATCTCGAGTAGCGATTCCGACACCCCATGTACCACCTTGCTGAAGCTTCACTTCGAAATAAGCTTTATTTTGGGCAATTGGATGATTTGCCAGTGATGCTCCGGAACCACAAAGACGGTGGCCATTCTTCACAATTACTGCATTCTCGCCTACAGCAAATTTAGTACTTGAAAATATTATCACATTTTACGACTACATAACATAATATACTAAACATACCTAGAGAAAACCTAACGTTGATTCTAAAAACGCGATTTCTAGTTTAGAGTATCACATTATTATATATATATATATATATATATATATATATATATAATGACGATACTGTAAGAGAAAGAGAAGATGTGTGGCTAAGTTAATAATGCTTAATAATAATAACAATTAAATCAAAAAACTAAAGTGATATAATGATAAAGATAAATTACCTTTTTCGCACATGGTAGCCATATTTAGAAAACTGGGATATTGTTAATATCGTGTAAATTGCTTAAGTCAACTTAGCGCACATCAAAAGGATGCTGAACTTTTTTCATGACATATTCTATATTCTACGAAGTCTACCTAAGTAAGATACGTTTGTAAGCAACTACGAACTAAAATAAGCTCTACTGTTATAGTGCAGCAGCTGTCACATACCCATAAACTGAGTATCCAGATGAACTGGGGGCAGTCTGGTGTATTGTGGGATTTGTGGATCGCCAATGAAAAAAGCCCGGATACAGCCTAAGCACTCCATTGAACTGAGGGACGTATATATATGTACCACTAGAATTTAACTCCTGGCAAAAGTCTGATGATATTTTTGGGCACAGTTCGCTTAACACTATTCATTGAAAACAGCACATTGAACCACGACGAAATTTCTATTCTCTAGCTTCCAATATATATAGGTTAATAAACTTGGTCGACAAGTACAGCAGTATGCTATGATTATTATTAAAGATCCAACATGCTTTCAGATAGATTTGCTAGTTGAATATGTGCGTAGCGGGGCAATCGAATAGTGCTTATGTAGGTGGTAGTACTTGCGATAAGTAGCGGAGTGGACGCACAGAGCTGTCAAAACCAGCGGCTGAATTCGAACAGCTGTTCGCGTTGGCGGCCCGCTTAACCGGCGGAACCTTAGCCAGCTCGATGGTCCAAAAGTTTCTGAAGTTCAATTAATATACTTTTTCAGAACAATTGTGCACCCTAAAATAAATCCATAACCTTAGCAAATTAGCCAGTTCAATCGTTTTGTCCACGCGAGTGGATAATAAACTGAGAAAGTGTTACGTTTTGAGCTCGCCATAAGAGCGAGATTGTAGCATCGACGGGGTTGTCTTTCAGTCCTCTCTCATCATGAAGTAGCGTCTGCTATGCGAGGGCAGAACGAGCTAGGGTAATAAGAGGTAATAGAATGAACATCGAAATCAAGCCGCAGCGAACAGCAAGGAAACGGACTACAAATCGGCTGAATTATTGCTGGTAATCGTTAAAGTTGTCTACTGTTACGCATATCCCATAGAGGTAGTATACGGAGTATACAGAGACACAGTTGTGTGAGTTTTTACTGTGCTAACAGTGTTGTGAGGTAAAATTATGCATTGAATTTTTTATAGTTAAAACGGTCCTTCTGCGTACTTCTCCGTAACTTTGGTGTATGAATGATTAGAGTTTAATCATCATCAATTTCCAATGTTTGAAAAAAAACTGCGCTAAATTATGGCTGAAAAAAATAATGATATAGGTATGTATTGTAACCATTTCGAACAAGCGAGGTTAAATTGGTGTCAGGACAATAGACCGATGCACCCTTGTGTCTGTAAATAGGAAGCGTTCAACGCCGTCACGGTGCCGTGGACAGCTGCGCTTCTAGTTGTCAATACCTGAGGGTTATTGAGTTTGGCATAGCCGTACAGCATATAAAAACCAAAGCTTTCGCTTTTTTTTGACCAGTACGCAGTAACTTATTAACTAAGATATAGCATGTTAGCAGGAAATTTGGCACCGTCATTATTATAGCCTGTTGCATCGCTATTAATATATAAATTAGTTTTAACTCACACACTATGAATATACTATATAACGAAGCGATTTTTTTTTTGACAAATTTAGTTGAAATGGTTTTGAAACGTGTGTATCTCAACTAAAAGTCTATTCTATTCTAAATAGGCCGGAGTTATCTGTACGTAGAAGTTTTACGGAATTTCGTGGTCGACCTTTTCCATTAGTCATAATTAGCTGCTATACTTTTACTAACAATAGAAAACATTATTCATTTATCTGGCAGATTTGGTAACAATTGTTATCGTTCAGATTCTAATCCGAAGTGTAATCTGAAGATGTCTGGCCACAATCCCACATCACCTGTGATGCGTCCCGCTGACGAAGATGATGTACTAGACACATCAGAGGTTCCTAAGGCAGACAAAATGTTCGTATTAAAAAGATGGAACGCTGTGGCGATGTGGAGCTGGGATGTCGAATGTGACGTCTGTGCCATTTGCCGTATTCAAGTAATGGGTAAGTGTTTTCTGAACCGAAACCGAGACCTTTGAAGAAAATGGTATTTGTTGTTGTTAGACATTTATCTACATTGAAGCAACAGTGAAAATTAAGGTAGTTAAAATTAACTTCTCGAAATAGATTAAACATTTTTTTTTAAATTATACATATTTAGACTAAGAAGTACTATAAGAACTAAGAGGGTGCTACCCATATAGATTATTAGAGTTGCCGAGTCTCATCGGAAAAGCAACGTTAGTCTAAAATTTGTTATTTCTAATTGTTGACCTATTCGCTTTCATGTAAATGGCGGACATGGCTCGTCTTTATCAAATCCACTTCTCAATTTTTCGTTTACTTGTTTCGTCTTATCGATGCCTGGACGCCGGGTCATTGTACCGTCATTATATAAACGCTGTTTATGCCCCCTCTGTCACAATCGTTACCGTCGGTGGAGGATTCATGGCGTTTTAATATATAATAATTTTATTTTGTTGTTTCTGATCGATACTGCTTGGCAACAGATGTCTGCCTTAATTGCAGCAGTGAGAAGAAAAACAACGACCAAGATGCGTGTGCCATCGTTTGGGGAGAATGCAACCACTCGTTTCACAATTGTTGCATGTCAAACTGGGTCACTCAGAATCCCCGTTGTCCACTGTGTCAGAAAGATTGGGTCGTGCAGCGTATTGGTCGGTGAATTGGAAGACTAGATTAATGTACTGACGGTCGAAACCTCTGCCGTTCAGCAACGCTTATGTTTAACAATGATAATAATAATAACAACAGGTGCAAGTGCAACTAAGTCGTATATGTGAAAAGTGGAGAGATTCGATGTCAACAGTGGCTCCTCTTGAGTGTAAAATTATTATAACCAAATTTGGATATGATGCATAATCAACAGTCATAAGCTCGAATGTCGTGGTTGAGTTTAATATAGTTAACTGGAAGATGTAAAATTGTCATTAAGACGGAGGTCATTTCCCTTTCTGTTTAATTTCAAAACTTCTCACTTAACTTACAGAAGTTGTGCAGTGTTGCGAATAATTTGACCGAGTAAACCACTACTTGACTCTTCGACGCGGATCTATAGGGTGCCGGTGTCTTTGTTTAAGCATTAGATAAAAAAAAAAAGAGTAACGCAAAGGTTGACTGAAAAATCTAATATCATCAAATGTAAAGTAGGTATTTACATAAAAGCGTTATGTACGGTATCTTGAACAGTACAAATAGAACGATAATATTTAAAAAGTTAGCATTTTGTGTTGCTGCTCTGCTTTACTTCGGTCGAACCTTACTACTATAACAAAGATCTTAGACTGTGATAAATCACAGCTTTAATATAATTGTACTCAGCACTGATACAATTTCTAGGGGAGTTTTGTAATCATATGTCTAAGACAAAAATGGAAAACATTTTTCACAATCGAGGTTCGAAAAATTACGATTTTCAGGTTAAATCAAAGCAAAATTCACTTATTGGGTTGTCGAAAAAGTATTGACTGTTTTTATTACTAGAGAGCTTTAAAATCACGAATCTAAATATTGTGCGTCAGATATGCGTTAGTGGCCTTTCAAAGCCGAGATTTAATTAATTTCAAAGCCGGTAGACGTAATAACGTCGTTGGCATGTCTTTATTCGGATCTAAGATAGAGAGCTTTAAGGACATATTGCGACTTCTGCAAAAGCTAATTTTAACAATTTTATTACGCTTAAGGTTATTATTATTATACAGGTTGTGCCCAGGCCCATTAAAATGTGTGCTGTTTATACGTTATCAGAAAAAAAACGACCCACGGATTCAACACTAAGCACTTTTGAGCCACTTAAAAAGAGCAAGCTATAAAAAAGTCTCGATGTCCGGGTGTCGCATGAATTGACGTTAAAGAATTTACCCGATCGTATTTCTATCTGCGAAATTCTATAGAAACGTACCAAGATCGAGTTATTTTTAAAATGATCAATCACAAGTGATGAAAAATAGATCATACAACACTAACAAAATTTTGCAAATAAAAGTGTTCTATAATTTATGGCTAGACCCAGACTGACGTAAAGGTGATACTATGTGTTCGGTGGGATTGGAAAGGAAATTGTGCATTATGTTGCTTTCGCTTGACAAGACGATCGATTCAAACCTCTACTATCTGAGAAGATTACAACAAGCAATTAAAAAAAATCGACCGGAACTAATGAGTCACAAAAGTCTTCCGCCATGACATTGCCAAACGATACATGTTTAGCTACTCCGTTCAAACTGAGGAAACTTAGTCGGGAAACTGTAATACGTCCTGAAATTCGCAATACCAGACTATCCTTTTCGTTCTCTACAGATCTTCTTTAATGGTAGTAATTTAGTTTTAATGTAGAGACGCAAAAATCACTTGTTATAATTTTTTGCCCATAACCCGCAGAAGTTATGCTGTGATAGAATTATGATGTTACCCAAAAAAAAAAGATGGCATATGGAAATCGATCAAAACGATACCTTGTTTGATTGTATACTCTTAAGAAATATTTAATTCTACTTACGTTTACAACATATTCGTTGACATTTTTCCGACAACCCAATAGTTTCAACTTGTACAAATCTTTATTAACTTTTTCAATAACTCACGACAAAATAATATAAGATTTGTATTTGATCTGTAAGGCAGTTGTGGGTAAAAAGAAATGTACATTTTAATAAAGAATAAATCAAAGGTACACTTAAGTGTGAATAAAAAATACGAGTTATTTTTTCTATAACATATATTGTTTAATCTGTTCAGAAGAGTAGTTTCTTGGAATGTGCAGAGCTTTAAGCAATGAAATTACCTGTGTATAAGTATTTCGCTTTTACACAGAATATTCGCACTCGTTATGCGAGTCACGTAGAAGCTAGTACGTCACTGCAGAGCTTCAACGTACAGTACGTACAGCTTAGTTTGTCACCATAACTGATGCGACGGATCTTAACTAAGAAGCAACTGAAAAGAAAACGTACATAGCTACTACGATGTGGTTAAATTACTGAAATTCCAAAAAGATAGCAAAATTGGCTGAGAAGTATTTAAAAACAAACGCCATGAGGTAGCTGTATCAAAAAAGACTTTCCGTCCTCGACATTTTCAGAGGCTATGAGAAACACAACATTTAAAAATATTCCTCAAGGTTATCAATAAAGTAATTAGTGGTTGCGATAAAAATGAGATGCAAAAATAGGAGACAAAAAACGTACTAAATACATCGTATATATTGACATGATATTCACTGTACAAGTCAAAATAGTTACAAAAGGAACGTCTCATGTGGACAGAATACAAGGTGTGTATTTGATACAGAGGATAAAAACAGCCATATACACACCACAGATACTATAATAACACATAAATTAGATTATAATGACATAGAATGATATTCTGTGTATTAATATAAGTGACTAGATTAACAGACGATTACCAGCATAATTAGGGTCTCGATGAGTAATAATGATTATGAATACGTTGAAACACATACACACAGGCGGACAACTACCACGTACACTCAAAATGAAACGTGTAAAAATCAGCAGGACACGCAGATGATGAACATAGAAATAAACGCGATATACTGGAAAATGCTGGATGCACACACCCATAGAAGTGCGCTTACATTATACACACAGAGTTATCATCCTTGTTCTACCACATTTCATGCAATTCGTGGTGGTAGTGATGTGCAATTGGGTCATGAGCGGTTTTCTCTTTCGCCGTCCGTACGGGATAACGTATCAGAATAGGAATTATTGGTCCTCCTCGAATAACTGCGGTAGCAGCTGCAAGTTTAAGTAACTTCTTTGCATGGACAGATGGAATGATGCTGTTCGATATCAGTGATAGCACCATAGCCAAAATGAGCATCCGCCAGGCAGCCGAACCAAAGTGCGAAACCATATTCTTTACAGTCCTGTCCTGAATTTTGTAGGACTAACCAGTAAACTTCTAAAATCAGTTTTCTGCCAATATGACTGCGATTGGCAAAAAGATTTTGATTTTTTGCAGGCTTCCTTGAGCGGTTTGGTGTGTACTACCTTGATGCCGATAATCGACAAAACTGATATCTGCTAACATTCGATGGCGCTTATATAGGGTAGTAGCAACAGAGCGGTTCTAGCATTCGACGATCAAAAGAGCAGTGCATGAAATGATGGGTTTCAATCACACCCACAATCAAATATCCAGTTTTAACTAAATAGCTCAGTTTCTATAACTTAGCAAAACGGTGGGCAGCGTCGAGTGTATCGATGAACACGGCTCTATTTACAAATATCAGTTGGAACCATAAATACAGGGAGTCCAACTAAAACCTTACAACCCCTTAAGAAACGTAACATTCGGCTAGCATTTTACATACTAAATATATCTGCCTAATTGTAATATTTAGTCGATAACATTCTATAATAGCGCTAATTGCGGTGATATTGACCTCAGAGAATTAGAATAAAGAAATAATGCGAAGGGAATACGTGTCTCCACCAATACAAAAGGTAACGCGAAGCTACCTGCAGGCATTGCACGTCTAGACATAGCGGGTCGGATTAAAATCGTTCGACTGGAACGACCGAATAGACGCTAAAAGTGACCGAAATGGTTTGATTACGGTTACGCGAAATGTCAATGATGGAAGGACACACATTGAAGTTGTGATAAACGTGTAAAAGACCCTTCGATAGCTCGTTTTAGAATTAACTATGACCTAAGGGAGAGCTAAGCAATATCTAATATAATGTTACGTCACATATTTAGTCATATACTTACTAAAAGCATGACTAGAGAAGTTCATTTGATAGGGAACTTGCGTGTGGTCATGTATGTATTTCATCTATTAGCTTTAGAAAGAAATCTTTCATTTAATCTTGCTAACATTTTTATATAAATATCTAATAATTTCTAATAAAAATAACTAATAATGCAATAATTAATATTGCATTTATTCAACATACATACCGTGTGATAGAAATCGTTAATAGACGCCGTTTAACAAAGAATTGGTGACGAAGAGCTACTAATAAACTATTTGATATTAAGGCGATAGGCATTTGGTTTCTGCGTTCGATCATGCCTGAAATAACGGGTCATAACTTTCTAACTGTTCTTCTTAGGGTGTAATCAATTATGAATAACGGGTGTGTCAAAATTAACATTTGAATAAAGGAATTCGATTTACATATGATTTAATGAAAATGTAGCGACAGTAGAAAAGCAGTATTGCAGGAAAGTTTAGACAGATCCACTTATGTATCTTACAAATAATCGGATAAAATGTAAGTTTACAGCTGTCTAAGAAGTCCACAGGCGACTTTCTGGCAGACCAAGGACATCAACGGACTTTGTCAGCGAAAAAACAACACTAGAAGGATACAACTAAACACCGCAAAAATTTGTGAGGTAATTACCTCATGAGCTTGGCCTTGGTTCATTAAATATCCATTGCATTTTAATACGTTATAAACGGGGAAGTTACAGTTCCACAATGACGACTGCTATCAATGAAGACGGTTTTGCAGATGGTACTTGGAAAATGTGAACAGCATATCCGAAAAAGGTGTTTGGAGTGATAAAGTTAAATTCTAATCATATGCCACAAATAACTGACATATTTACGGTTACTAACTAACTGACAGTTTGCATATTGCACTGGAACATCATGTAAATTCACCAGAAGCTGGGTGTTGCGGCATTTCAAGTAAAGGATTAGGCTGACCATTTTCTTTAATAGTAAAACAATAGGTACCAATTGCTCGAATTTACTTCAAAAATGTCTTTTATCATGGATTCGAAACGACTTTGGTGAAGGTGGTAAATTTTAGATCCCACAAGACGGAGAATTTGCGCACTATTATCGTAATGTAAAAGCATATCTTGATAAAAATCTGCCAAAAAGATAGGTCGAATAAAGCGGTCCCATTGTTCCAGAATTTTTTTCGTTTCCAAAATAGCTTCCCCTTTGCCTTAAAGATAAAGTCTAGGCCAGAAACCCAACGATATTGGATTTCTTAAAGGCCATAACTGAGCCAAAAGACGTTAGAGGACCAAGTAAAATGTTTGTTAATTTATATATATATATATATATATATGAATAAAGAGAGTAATTTTCCTTTTCACTTAATAATAGTTGTCTGTCGATAAACACCAGTCTTTTTGTAACACTATACGTAATGTGTTTGCTTTCTAAATTCAAGGATACATTGTATTCTAGGTTCTAATCCAAACGTAAATACACTTTATTTCGAGGATGTAATGCTTAGTGGCTTAAGTACCGGGCGTAAAATGGGAAAAACGTTTAAAGATATGTTTCCCTGTATTAGATATTCCTCCCGTGTCACGTTCGTCCTCCATGTGTTTCGACAGTTACACGAACGTACATAGACGAAATCCTATCCACATCTGTGAGACTGTTGTACCGTTATTGTGTAATTGCATCGAGCGCACGTCGCTCGCATACGTGTAGGCGCCATGTGCACCTGCCGGTCGTCGCTTGCCGCTAGCTGGGCGCAGCGCGCGTCACTTCGGTTTTCTTACGTATTATATACCCACACAGAGTAACGGCCTATATGGGTCGGTTACATATGAAGAGTGATCTTAGTATTGTGTTTCGCTTGATAGTTAAAGCCGGGCAAGCCGACGCCGCATAGCGGATTCTTAACGTAAGAAAAATTACCTCAGTAATGTTGTATTTTCTGTTAGTGTCATTCTCTCGTCTCCTTATTGTTGTCATTTTTATACTTGTGAATGCAGTCAATAATATTACTTATAGTTATTAATCTTCCGGTTTCTACCAATTTTCCCTTTGTAAAGCTGTTATTGTTAGTTGCTACACTACTTTCCCAATTTAGCCCCCCGTCAATAGTCTACAGTCACTCTCCTTTATTGCTATTTGTTCGAAAACATATTTTTCCTTTTTTCCCCTTCTCCATCCTTTACTTTCTCCTGTAGTAGATGTTTAAAATGACTACCATTCTAATGAGTACTGCACTGGTGATAACTTCATGTACTATGGTGGGAGTGTAACTTGCATATTTACAACATATTCAAATGCAGTTGATTGGCTGATGACAAGTTCGCGACACGATTGTCCTATAGATTTTTGGCATGTTTTGCTATAAATTTACGATAGCGTTTCTTGGCTGCTGAAGTTCATCCGGAACGTAGTGTACCAACATTCTGAACAGTTTCATCTATTTCAGACTTATCTTTTACCCAATTGCAAAGGCCGATCAATTCCTTAAGAAAAATTCGCTGAGAAGTTCTGTGACTCACATGATACCATGCTGGTCTGTGTCGACTTCGGCATAACGAAGGCGACAACGATATTCTAGAAGCAAACAGCTGTTAAGTTCTTATCAACTATTTATTTCTGACAGGATCCACAACAAATTCCGCTTGTCATACGGCTCACCTCGTTGAAAATCCTGATTTGGACCTTGGCTTTATCCATGTATCTCCTGCCTCAAGAACTTCTCTTACTTCTCAACTCTTGTCACGTAATTCGTATGGCTTCGCATGTGCTATTATGCATCTTTGGCTAAGAGAGAAGGTTTCCCGAATTGCGTTGAAGGAAAGCACAAGATAGGTGTCCTGTAGATTCTCGACACAGGAATAATGTCTTACTGTCTTTTTAAAGTCATGCAGAAATCAAAAATATTTTTTATTATTTCTGTGAATTGTGTTTATCGTATTTCATTTTTCACAATAAATTCAACTCTGTTTTTTGCATCATCCACTTACTAATAAGGAAGTGCCGATTTAAGCCCAGTTTCTGATTTAATAAAGATATCGATTCCCTCAAGTGCACAATGTCCCGACAAGGTTTGCCCCTCAGAGGTTTGAGCACCAATAGGTAGTTGCTAGAGCAAGACGAATTTACTGCCACTATATCACTTTATTTACTATCGCAAAATACTATATCCTTACAAGGGTATTCTATTACTATTATTGTTATATAACGCTTTATACCCACAACACTTAGGCGGTCGAGGCAAGAGTTCTGTATGTATAATAGCTTCATTTTGAATTGTATATGCAACGTACCTTCTTCTCAAAGCCTTTCTCGAACACATGTATGGATATATCGGGTGCCTTTAAAGATCAGTTTCTGGATCAGTCATACAGGATAGGCCATTCCATTACACAATGCGGCTACCTATTACAGTGGTTGCAATCCAAGAAGGGTTTTGCTTTAGCTACGTGCCATTACCTACTACGCAGAACTGAAATGAAGATTGTGTCCCTAAAAATCATTTCGATGTATGCATTGATATACACATGTAAGGACCAGAAAGGAGGAAACCTGCGACGGAAATAAAAACCTTTCTGATGTATGCGATAATGAAGCCGCTTTAATGTATTTGAGTGTAGAAGGAGGACAGGGATTACGAATTCGAGTTCTCTATTAAGAACGGCTTAGAAAGTTGTACGCATTTAAAAATACTGGTAATAAAAAAAATTATCAATATGCAGGCCAATACTCCCAAAAACAAGCAAGAAGTGACCGACAACCTAAAGTCCTTCTATCCCACCATAGTTGTAAGTTTGTGTCAAGCTAATGCTCCAGCAATTGCCGATAAGAGCTCTTACATAAATATTAACGGGAATATGCTGCAATTCGTTAAAAAAGCAACCTAGAGTCGAAGTTTCACAAGAATCTGCCGGAAACAATAATGAGTTTATGAATTCCAGAAAAAAAAACAACAACTGAGCTTGAATGAGGAAATGCAGTCACTTTTGAAGCATCTGAGTGTATGAACTTTACAGCAACGTTCGTGGATCACATGTAATGCAACTGATGGGAAAGCGAAAAGGGCAACAAATATTTGGCCTTAAAGCATGCGGTTGTGCTTTTCCGCGGTAATTGATTAATCGAACCAAGACGTTTAACCGTATGTACCTGACTTAGAAATATATGCTACTCTTCCTATTCGCGTTTTTGCATTTGAGGAAGCTACACACTTCCACGACAAAATGATTTTCGCACCCTTTCCGCTTCACTGTTCTTTTAATTCGTCTTATCTTTTGTATGATAATCTACTAGCAACTCTATATATTTATTCTATTAGAGTTTTCGAGCCACAGTTTTAAGAACTTCTTAAATATATATATATATATATACATATATAGTTTTGCTAAATGTCTTAGAACATCTTCGCACTGGTAAAAAAATACTGGCATTAAGTTGGCGGCGTGGATCGCTCGTCAATATAAACGGGGTCCTATTTACAGCTCTAGGAACAGGTTTTTTTATGACGCCGAACGCCTCAATAAGGTACCAATATATTTATTAGCAATGCATCCTAGTATGATGATCACATTCTTTTTACTTCTCTCGTCATATGTTTCGGGAAGAAATTTATTAATTTTATGACGCTCATATCATATGATGTTAATTAGTAACATCTGATTGATATTTACCAAAGGATATTCGTCATCCTTTAATGCTAAGCCCTAACTTAAAACAAATACACGAGTGAATACGACATCAGTGAATGCTCAATAATCTTTATTTCATAACGTACTATCCTCAGTCTTGTCGCTTGACTTAACTGATTCTCAGAAAACACCACGTTGTTACCTGTGAAGTACCCCTTCAATCCAATATGATACGGAATTTGTGATCCATCCGTGCGTGCGTTAGCTAATAGTACTGTCACCATTTGTTCCTTGAGGGGCGCTCCCGTTTACAATTTTAGTCATATGTTTCTTCTCAAATGTGCGGTAGCCATGCAGCACTATTGTTATATTTCCATGCAATATTGTGTTTTTCCTTTTTGCCAGGACTGAACTTTCTTGATGTTATCTAGAACTTCTGGTAGATTAATTAACTTCTGGTTTTGGAGCACCTCCTCGATACCTGTAGGATGTGCAGTATATTTTCCAGGATTAGCTATTTCGTTTCATTACCTTACTGTCATGATCACTGTAATTAATGAGAAATACTGCAGTCTACTTAATGTCAAGCCAACATGTTTTTTTTGCTTCGAGAAATAGCAAAAGAAAATTGTTAATTTGTCGTATACAATCATATGGGTGGATTTTATGTTTATAAGCCGTATAACAATAGTGCTTTTCGTACTATATGTTTATAGATATTTGCATGTTAGTTAAATACAGTTGTCTAAAACGCGCTGCAAAATCCGAATATCTGGTAAAGTCAATTCTCCCTATAAAACTCGTTTATATTATTTAATGTCGCCCACGTTATTTGGATCTTCAACGAAATTAGAAAAACCTGAAAAGTGTCACCAACTATCCTATGTTAAGGTATCTTGAAGACACCAGACTTTGCGATGATATCGCCCTGCAGCAAAATAAGATTTACAATTTACGGCCACCGATTGGCTAACACGGCCTTAGAAAAACGATTCCCCTAAAGAGACAAAACTCCGCATTGCAATTTACGTCAATGGTTGTCAAACCTCTAATGATCTGGTGTTAGATAGACAACTGAGTAATCTCGCTAGGCCAAACGCAAGCTTTGGCCTTACTTTTACGTTTCAGAAGCAGCTCGTTTACAGAGCTCTTGTTATCAAGGGATCTATTGTACGCCGCTGAATGAGTAAATTCCCGCCTTCCGTAAGAACCCTATAATCAACGAACGTTTTCAGTGTCTCGCAACCCTATCATAAGCTTCCCATTGTGCCTGTCGGCGAATATCATCCCCTAACCCGCCAGCGCCGTAAGGTCTGTCATAGGTAGCGGCCGTTGCCTGAGCAGCCATAAGAGGTGAAGCGAGATCACTGGCATGGGCCCTCGGTGGTGATCGCCGGTAAGGATCGTCCCGACGGCTATAGAGGCTAGCATCGGCGTAGGCCCCACCACCTCGGTGTTCGACTCGATTCGAAGGAGGGTAGCGGTCGTAGTTATCATACAGGGTGTCAGAGATCCTAGCACGTTTTGAGTTCCTCCAGCGTGGGTCCTCCAAATAGTCGGGATCGACGCGGCTACTTGATGCCGGTAGCCGATCGTAAGCAGCTGAAGAATTATCCTCGTAATTCGCGGCCGCCGCCCGATCAAGATACGGTTTCGGGTATTTACCCTTGAAACCACTTGTACCTGGAGGGCCACCTGCGAACTTGTGACCATTTGCGCCAGGTGGAAGGAACTTCTTTGGTGGCGGTGCGCCTTTAATGAACGGGGTGGCTTTGCCCCCCGGGGGTCCGTTTCGCCGAACGAACTGTCTTGGCGCTGCTCCAGGTACCGGATGTCCGGCCTTGAGCAATGCAGCTCGAGCAAGCTTTTGTTGCTTACGCAGCTGTCGTTCGTCCAGCTGCAGAAGCCTCTTGGCTCTCTTCTCTCGCAACATCTGCATTTCTTTAGCTGATGCTTCCATCGCATTTTGTTCGGCTTCTGTCAACTCTAGCCGTTCGATAAGGAACTTCTTGAGCGACTCGCCAATCAGCTGTCCGCCTTTCGGGGTCCACATTGCTTCGTTCGTCTCCATGGTGCCTTCACGGCGTGAAATGTAGCGAAGGTCGAGGAGTCGGATGTCGGTTTTGTCCGCCATCCAAGCGGCCATACGCTCGTTGATCTCCCTCGCCTCGGCGTTAAACGTTGTCTCAGGCAACGTGGCCCAAGTAACCGAGCTGCATTTGTCGTGTGCATATACCTTCTCGAGTACCTCCTGTAGTTTAGTGATAAAGTTTGTCCGCTCATAATCTTCGAGCGTGGTGTCGGCCAAGCCGCCGAACCAGAGCACGTGAAATTTACGTCCATCTACACGATCGTTGTTCAGCCCCGTAAGTAGGTGTTCGGTCATTCCGTTCACGCCGTCGATGGCTTTGCTTCGCCAAAACGAGCGTGGGACTCGACCAAGCTGAACGAACATGGTGTGTGGATACTTACGCATCTTTGTGAACATCCCATCCGAGATGGCCATCAGATGGGGTCGTGCATCAGGCTCAAGCGCCTCTTCGATGCGTGCTTCAACCTGAGAGTTCGACACTTGTGCTTCCAGTTCGGCAATACGCGCATCGCGGTCGGCCACCTGCTGCTGGCATTCGGCCAGTTGGCTACGCAAATCGCACACATCACATTTAGCGTCCTCAGCATCAGCCTCAAGCTGGCTGGCGTTGTTGTAGCATGTCTCACACATCATCACGCCACTGCCGGCATCGTCTTCAACATCGCCGCTAGCAAACTCGGCGTCGTTTGTCGCATTTTCCGCATCGGCAGACATCGTTCTAGCCTCTCCTAGATATTTGCTAGGGATGTTCTATTCTTTTTTGGTTGTGCTGTTTTTTTCGCCGAAGCACACACCGCCGAAACGAATACACGAGACAGGGAAGCGTCAGTTGCACCAGGTGATTGCGACCCGGCAACTGTCACAACAGAATCTCATACAGACTGACTATGTTTACGACTACTACTAATAGAACTTGTTTCCTGTCGTTGTACTGTTGTTCAGCCTTAGCAATCCAAACAACAGTCGGTAGTACACAAACACTACAGTCTAGGTAAAACAGCCACGTCTCACTGAGGTAGGCCGGTAACTCAGTTAGTGTTTAGAGAAACAGCAGTTCCCGTACGCACACCTTTACAGCGGAAACAAGAAAGGCAAATAGCTACAAGACACGCTATGTTCACACCTCTATTGAGCTTCGTTTGGAATTAAAACAAAGATAACCACTCAACTATAATAATAGTAATAATGCCGAAACTGGCAGATTAGCTTTCGGCAGACGAGTAGTCCTTCTTCCTTCTCACTCCTCCTTCCTTTGTCACTAGTCTCGGTATAGACAGACCGACCCGAGGATGATGACGCGCCAAAGACAACACACGCATGGAGTGCTTGAATTTTTGGCGGGAACTTATCGTACTCTTGTAGAAACTCTTGTCTGCGTGAACGCATAAGAAGGGGGTAAAAAAGCATTAACAAAGGAATGATAAAGATCTTATTGGGAAACCCCACTTGCAATTACAACACGAGCGGGGCTTTTATTTAAAATGTCTTTATTTACGAATGAAGTTCAGACAGATGGTGGCATAATATATAAGAATAAATGAAGTTGGAGCTTGTAGCCTCGTTTTGTCGGTAGTTAGCTACCTAAACGTCTAAACCTACTAAGCTACAATGTGCTAAATAGTTGATGCCAAAGAGAATATTTTTGTTTTCAAACAATAAGGTACGTATAGGATATCATATTAGTAGTCATCATTTTGTAGGTTTATAGTGCTTACGGTTGGTCATTGATAATCATTTAAGGTAAGCATTTGAGCTTCAGTACAAAGCCTCGTTTCGTAGTACTCTCAGTTATGTTAAACAGCATATCAAGTATTTTTCTTTGTTTATGAAAATCTCAAAATGCGTCACATCTGCATTCTTTATTCGATCTGCTATAGATACCATCTCAATTGACCTTTTTTCAACGTTACATCGAAACTCATAACTCTCAATAGAGCGTCCAATGAGAAAATGAGTCTATTTAGTGTACACTAGGGGGCTGTTTCGTGCTGCGTGGATGGCGGAGCTTCTCGTGATAGCTTACTGGGCAACGTATTTGCTTGCTAACCTTAGGGTAACTTTGTAGTTTTGAATCGAACCCGGGCATGGACAGGTTTTGTTTCGTGTTGGAAACCAACCATCTGATGGAATGACCATAATACCGGACATAAAATCCAAAACCTAGAGGGGCTGTTACGGATAAATTGAAACCTTTTAGCGACAGGTCCAAAATGAACCATATTGGTCTATTGCGTAGTAAATATCATTGCGGCACAAGTACTCTCATTGATTTCATTGTTGCGAGTATGTACATACGAGGGGCCCGAACCTTCACATTAATAACATTGTAGCGCAATAAGGATGAGAATAGTAGTAAATGCCGACCGATATTTCTTCTCTCTTCTGTACCGTGCGCTAAATATCTATAACTCTTCCCACTAACATAGATATTTTGAAAAAGGCTCGATAAAATTTTCCATATTTCTTACCTGTTCTATATCCTGATCTTAGTTACTTATATTTTGGTCCATCCTTTAATACTAATGCTGAGTGACCTCGGTCGTCGGCAAAACATAGTAATTCCAGCGAGTACGACGTGGACTAATGAACACGCAGTATTGATCCGGCTAAAGCATTACCCGAAATGAGCCCTGGTCACTGGCAAATCTACTATAAGCTTTCTATTGATATATAATAATATGGTAATTTATGTGTCCGGTTTATTTATTTAAAAATATTGTTTATATAGTTTCAAATACTACGGCATGTAAAAGTTCTTCGTATCACCATCTCATGATGTTTCTACAAATCGAAATAAAGCAATTGATAAAGTGATTGTCACAGATACGGAACCGTTTTGCACTGCTATTAGCAGAGTTACTTGTCACCATAGCTAGCGTCAGTGTAAATTCTGTCAGTTGGCTGCATCCAGCAGACTCGATGCAATGTAAGCTACATTGTTGTAGATTATACAAAGCTTTCCGAAGAACAACTCCGCCTGTTAGAATCTTCATGACTAAACAAGATTCGTTAGGAAATCATTTACTGAAGCGTATTTAAGTAAGAAATCCATATGGCAATGAAAGGCAATCGATGTCTGATAAACAGAGAAAATGTTTCACCATTAGTTTAGCCATGTATATATTTAAGTCTCTGTACAACTTGTATACTGATCTTTGAAATACACTTCGAAAAACCAGTTGGTGTGATCGTTAGCTTACACTCAAAGCACGATAATGTATTGTCATAATTTAGAAATATTCTAGTTTTGACAAGAAACGGATGAAAAGGGTGAGTGAACTACAATAGGAAAGGTAAATGACCAACTTCAGGGGCAGTCAGCGTTCGTTGCTTTGGTTTTAATATTGTTAGTCTTTTGAGGTATTTAATATACACATGGCATATGTATAGTATCAAATGTTTTTTCCGCGGGAAATATAATTTTATCAAGGGTTATATTTTATTTTGCAGACTTTATGTGCACATGGAACTGTTCCGGAATTGAGGAGAATTTGGTCCACAAAGAGACAAGAAAACACGAGACATTCAGTTTCTTAAGTACTTTTGGTCACTTTCTTCCTCATTGTAGTTTTATACATATGTGTTACGAAATAAAGCTATGTTTAGAGAGATCTAGAAAACGACCAGTTTATACTCGCAAAAAAGACAAAATGACTCGTCTTTAATTTTTTTTTCTTGCTGTATTTTATTATTTGGTTATTTTTTGTCAATAGTCGGTTTATTGTAACAGTGAATTGTTCTCTGTGTGGGCTGTTACCTATGCAAGGCCCGTAAGGTAGCCTTTGCCCTGAAATCCGTGATACAATCTTGGTTATGAGAACGTAAGTAGAATAAAGTACGTACATGACTTTCGCTTTGAATTAACTGTCTCCACAAGACGAATTTATACGGCAAATAAACAAGAAGTGGAAGCTATTGATAGCCACCTCAAAATCGCAATTATAAGGGTAAGTATTTCAAGTGTTGGAAAAAATTTTAACTTCCTTTCAGAGTCACTGACATGATTATGCTGCCCTCACTTCTATGTACGTTGAGGAATAATCAAGCGATTTCCCGTAACGAAAATTGTGTTTTTACTATATAACATATTGTTGAAAGCAATCAAAGACGTAATCGATGCAATGTAAAACGTGTGATGTATTTTGGCTTTGCAACTTGTGTCACATCGCCACCTGTGATAACTGCGGAATACTATACCTTTTGCAGTAACAATAACCATTTATTTCCTCGATTCATAAAAGTTTGCAGCAAATACACATATAACAAATGGCATAGGTAAATCCGTATTTTTAGATAAGATACTTATAGGAATATATAACTACATCATATAAGATGAAGCACCTTTTGCTGGAATGTCGCCTGTGACTTTCAACTACGCACCGTAACAACGATGGCACTTTGTGCTGAGGCAAAATAACTTAATACACATATTATCGAAGGCACTAGATTTGAATAGTTCAGAGTAAGATAAAACATGTAGCAGCAAAAAAGTTTGTTGTAGGAATTTCTTATTGGGATCACCCTAGATGCCCCGCCTATCGTGCAGACGTTGCGGAGGTTGAACGATTATTATAATTATGCAATAGTAATTCGATAACAACAACCATCGACTTAAGCATTTACATGACCCTGGCATCTTTTGAAGTGGATCGCATCATTTCCGCATGAGCCGAAGACTTCGGCACGACCTGGAGTATGAAAACAGGCCATGTGTGGCTAAAGTTAGCATGACTGGAAGCAAATCATCGTTGCATCTTGTTAGATCATTTCTACCATTAAAAAGGCTCAAAGTATTTCCAATTAATACGGCTTTTAAATTGAAGTTTTCATTTTGTGCAGAAGCAACATAGGTTTCAGCAGCCTTTTCATATTGTTATTATTGCTACCTTAAAAAAGATTGTTGCTCTTGCTATGAAACGACTAACCTTGGATTCTACGGTGCTGTTTTTTCGCTGAGAAAGGGCTCCCCGTTCAAGTTCAGCGAGAAATGTGTCGAGGAGAGCACATATGGTGTCAACATTATCTCGTGTGAACACCATCGGAGGTTTAAGTTTCAATACATTGTTCCACTCGCCTTCTGTACTAACTAGACAATGTTCCTACAATTTCACAAAGCCAACGTTAACAACATTGAGAACAAAACATAATTGAGGTCATACCTAGTTTCTTGAATTGTCTAGATCGCTAACGATTTCCAGTTGCTAAAATTTTCCTCTAAACAAGCAGCTGAGATCATTGATAATGCCTACACAAATATACAAAGACACTCTATTCTCACTGCCAGCAATAATTATGCTAGTCATTGAAATATATGAAAAGAGATCTTGCCGAGACAGTTAATCGAAGGTTTTCGTACTTCTTTAAAACGCCGAGAAATGTAGAGAGCCTCCTCGGCTCCGGGCTCTTTTGTCTGAGGATCCTTGACAAGCTCTATACCGACGAAGAGCCCTATTCCTCGGACATCCCCTATTAGTGATCTTCGACGCTGTACTTTACGAAGTGCCTGAATTAGATACGTTCCGACATTAAGGGCATGTTGCTGTAGACGTTCGTCTTCAATGACATTCAAGACTGCGTTGGCAATCGCCATTGATACGGGGTTGCCTCCGTACTGTAACGACACATGGAAGAAATCCAAGAAAGGGAATCCTCATAATAGGGGCATTTTGTTAAAATACATAGCAAAATGAAATTATACATTTTATCTAAGAAATAAAAACTATTTTCACAATAGAATAGCCCCACATGTAACAATGTTACGCGGTGTTATTGAACACGCTAAGGTTACCCAATAGATATAAGAAGTGAAACATTAGTTTCATATTGTACTGGTACTTTTGTCGCTATAATCTGATGCTAACTTGAAGCGAAAGGTATAAAGCAACGTACAGTGTTGAAATATTCCGCGCCTTGTGCTTCAAAAGCGCGCGCTATTTTTGGGGTAGTAATAACGCAGGCAAGGGGATGACCATTTCCAATCGGCTTTCCTACCGTAACGATGTCAGGGACGACTCCCTGTAACTCAAAGGCCCAAAAATGACTGCCAACTCGCCCGAAACCAGTCTGAACCTCGTCTGCTATGCAAAGCCCGCCAGCAGCTCGAACGTTAGCGTATACGGTCCTGCAAGAACGGTTCGTTTGATTTACAAATCCATACTTTTCGCAGATATAACTTAAGTGACGATGTAGAAGAAATGATTTGTTCTTACTTGAGGTAGTTGTCTGGAAGAATCACTTGTCCGCCACATGAAATAAGACTTTCACAGATGAATGCTGCTGGTTTTCGGCCCTCGGATTCAATTTTTCTCAAGATTTGTCCAATTTCGTCGGCGTACATTTCACCAATGTTGGCTTGAGGGCCTAACTGTGACCGTTGATGTTTTCCTCGATATTCGCATGGAAGCGGGCCCTGAGGATGCAGGTTGGAATATAGTATATTGATGATTAGAGTGAAGTCAATGCAAGTCATGTAATATGTGATATCTCCCATTTGTAAAGATGAATACTTTCATGCCTTATAGGAGAGAGCGTGACGTGCTATCCTGCAGCACATAGCTAACTATAATAATAATAATAGCTTCTATTGACACGGTTTGTTCGACAAACTGATAAAAGGTTTTCGTGGAAGCCGGCAGCACTTGTCGACTTACGATCCTACATAGTTCAGAATTTAGTGTTGTAGTATACGATGCGCATTATAAATAGTAGTAGATTGGTACCTACAACGTGAACATGTTTCTTTTGCTTGTATCCTTTAATTCGATTAAATTTGTATGGGCTGATACTGACTGTCGACTGCAGGTGTCCGTGATACGCTCTGGAATTAGATGTAATAACATGTTTATCGTTAGTGCCCGACCTTACGATATGCAGCACGTACACGATCCCAGCTGAGTGACAAACGCGCTCTTTTCAGTTCAGCCAATAGAATAACGTGACGCCCAAGAGTCAAATAGTCACGTTTATACAACGTCCACGTACTGCAATAATGTATACAATGCTATGCGCTGACTATTTCAGTATCGTAATGTTCAGCTTATTCGGCACCGCTTATGGTGCCTGATCTAGGTACCATCCAGCGGGTTGTGGCAAAGTGGCCACGCGCAGATACGTACATAGATTGCCCTTAAGCTTGCCACTCGTTGGCGATTGCGCTGCGTAATTCAGTCAGGTACTAAAAAAATGGGAACTCTTTTTTGAAATGGGAAACTTAACTTTTTTCGCAGTTAAAGGCACAGTGTTTGATATAACGTTGTGCTGCCCTTTACATTTTTCCAACATGCCACGCAGTGGTTTTTCCTCTCACACATGAATACGATTAGTATATTTCAAAGAACGTTTAATGTAGCTAAGGTTATTTAAGCTTTACGGTGAGCCTGTTGTCTGTATCACTATGCAATTATATACATGTGAAAGGAATCACCTTGATAATACTTTACTCAACCTGGTCCATTTGAGCCTTATTAGGTACAGGCAATGGTGCTATGTACGCGTATACATGCATGCATGCTAGTTCGTAAAGATTATGCGCACGTAGCACACCGAGTGGGCAGAACAAGCTAACCAAAATTAGAACGTACCCTTCAAGACAGATGAGGTCTTTCTGACCAGTAGCAGCCTTAGCGATTCTCAATGCGAGATCATTTGCTTCGGAGCTGAAATAGAATCATTCTATTATGCCATGATACAGTTTTTTTTTTACGTATATATTTTATCAAATGTTTTATTAGATATCAACTTGATCACCGTTAGTCCACCAAATGCATAACGTGACTCAGTCAAGTGCCTCTTCTCTTCATTTCACCTACTTGTTCATCTCTCATGACCAACTTAGAGATAATTCAACTAACCCATTTTCTACTCATGCGTTATATCTCGCTGTTTACTCGTAGAAGCTAAATGTTTCTATTTAGTGGCATGCTGCATGAGATAGGCATTAAAGATATTTGCCTGCTAGATATTGTCTACCGATCAGCGACAAGGACAGCATTGGAAACCTGCCTGCTCCTCGGCCTATTTGTTCTTGTCCTGTTTGCTTTTTTTGAGCAGTACAAGCATCCATGCGAGATATGTTTAGCTTAGTTTATCCAGTCGCTAAGAGATATCGAGGCGTCGATCGGATGTCTCCCGTCAGTCAACCAATTCTAGTAGTTGTCGCTTTTGCTCTATCTCAGTTATCTTCTCTATGGGCACCCATTAGAGTAAAGCAAAATCGAACATTTTACTCGCAAGCGTTTTGCTTGAGATAAGGGTGAGCTTAAAAACGAAGTAAACGAAAAAAAAAAAAAAAAAAAAAAAAAAGCGTGAATGCTCTTCAAGAAGTCCTCAAAAATTTAACTAAGTGCCCTTCTAGATAGGGTCTGAAAAAGGAGACAAGAGAACTCGACCTTCTTTAAGAAGTTTCCATGGATCCTTCTAGACAAACATGTTTGCTCTTTTTTTTTTTTTGAGCAGATCACTTGCGGAGGCGATTTGGCAGCGGTAGCAACCATCAGTCTGGGAGTCTATACAATGATAATACCATAATTGATACAGGCACGAGTGGATTGGCTAATAATGCGGGTGAGGAATACGCGCATCCCGTGGATAGAATAAGATTAAATCAGAGCATTATGAACAAAAGAGCTTTCAGGTAACGATATCTGTTGTCTTACTGTGTGTACTGGTCATATCTTAAATGCTGGCTTAGTTCTACTTCATTGTACACATCATGCGATTCCGGACTTCTATTTTTAGGCTATATTTTTAGTTCAACCACGTTTCGAATTTCGGCGTCAGGCATAACGCAAAGCCGTAAGAAGGATATTGGCCTAAGCTTCACTTGTAAATATACATTCTTATCAACAGGCCGTCGTCATACGATGGCAAGCGTATGACTCCCGATAGTCCCGAGTTGACTTTTTTTTTGTTTGTTTCAAATACACCTGCACACTATATAGTATAGATGTTTATTGTCCAAAATTCATTCTTACATCCACGTGTTTAGTACATACCCAGAATTAACGAAGTAGGCAATCGATAGGGGATCAGGAAATTTAGCCACTATACGCTTCGCGTAAAGCACAAGGTTGTCGTGAAGGTACCGTGAATTGGTTGACAACAGACTCATCTGTTCACTGCCGGCGCGAACCACCGAAGGGTGACAGTGACCCACTGAAAGTTCCAATTAGATAGAAGAGGCATTGTAGTACGTTGCATGACAGATAATATACACGAAGCACCTGTATGCCCCAAATTTGCACTACCAACATATCGGTTGCCGGGACAGACGGAAGTGTACGAACACCGAGATGAATAGTAATATTATTATAATAATGTTATTATACATATATATATATATATATATATATATATATATATATATATATATAATATATATAAATAATTAACCAAGCGAAAATGGCTACAAAAGCCGATGCCTTATAATTATCATTTACTACCTAGTTAGTATACATCAAGTTCGTCTATGCAATATGAAGCTGTGCTTTGAGTGAGTCAAGTAGAGGCAGGCCTACCGACGACCTTCAGAAGCAAAGAGGAACAATAAAAAAAAGAGAGCTCCGTTTTTTTCCGAAGCCAATTAGGGTGACGTGAATATGATACTGCTGCAACATTACATACATAATATAATATCTGTAGCAATATATACAAGGCCCAAATATAAATTCCCTTGAACGTTTCACCAATTAGGCTTCTTGTTCAGCACTGAGTGGTCCACTATCTGGAGAGTTAGACAGCCTGTTGACAATATCTTGTACGTCTATAAGATGTATTCGTTCAATCTAGTTGACCTGTACCTTTTTATTGTAGCCTTAGACCGATAGCCAGTTCTATATAACTCTTACGATTATCGGGTCGGTAACTGTCAATACAGTTACCGCTCACAAGTTGACGATGACAGCGTTAGCTGAAACGAGCACGACGAACGTCAATGAGAGTACCTCCAGACGACGATTATCGACGATAACGGAGATTGGTGAAAATTCAAAATGCACTATCACAATCCACCTTGAGCTCGTTGGCGGGGGGTCTATGGCCTACGGGGTTTTTTTCAAGGGCATGCCACACCGTTTTACAGCACGCGTTCCGTGGGAGTATCCTTCAACTCACGGTCTTGTTAATTTAAATGTTTAACAATCAAGTTGGCCAGTGTACTTAGTAGTAAACAAGATCCATAGGACGCTTATGAGGCCGTCGCGACTAATTGCAGCAGTAAAAACTGATAGGATAGACGCACGTTGAACGGAGTGCTTTGATTAGCGAATGACGTCATTAGATCGAAAGTAAAGTAACGTAATGTTTTTTTAGCGACAAGGATGAGTTAACAATCAAGACATATA